>NC_045963.1:80837079-80882079 GCF_010909765.2 Amblyraja radiata | reverse complement strand
TGGGTGAAAAAGTTTTTTCTCACCTCAGTCTCGCCCAACATTGGGAACATTTTCCCTGCATCTAGCTTGTCCAGTCCTTTTATAATTTTATATGTTTCTATAAGACAACCCCCTCATCCTTCTAAACTCCAGTGAATACAAGCCTAGTCTTTTCAATCTTTCCTCATATGACAGTCCCGCCATCCCAGGGATCAATCTCGTGAACCTACGCTGCACTGCCTCAATCGCAAGGATGTCCTTCCTCAAACAAGTCTAATGGAGTTATGGAGTGATGGAATCTTAGAGTCATATGGCATGGAAACAGGCCCTTCGGCCCAACTTGCCCACACCGGCCAACGTGTCCCATCTACACTAGTCATAGGGTGATACAGTGTGGGAACAGTCTCATTCTGCTCCTATCACAGAGGGCCCAGTGGAGGTTCACGAGAATGATCCCAGGAATGAGTGGGTTAACCTATGATAAGTGTTTGACGACACTGGGCCTGTACTCGCTGGAGTTTAGAAGGATGAGGGGAAACCTAATGAAACTTCTCGAATAGTGAAAGGCCTGGATAGAGTGGATGTGGAAAGTCGAGAACCAGAGGTCACAGCCTCAGAATAAAAGGACGTTCATTTCGGAAGGAGATGAGCAGGAATGTCTTTAGTCAGAGGGTGGTGAATCTGTGGGATTCTTTACCACAGACGGCTGTGGAGGCCACAAGTCAGTGGATATTTTTAAGGCAGAGATAGATAGATTCTTGATTAGTACAGGTGTCGGGGGTTATGGGGAGAAGGCAGGAGAATGGGGTTAGGAGGGAGAGATAGATCAGCCATGATTGAATGGTAGAGTAGACTCGATGGGCCGAATGGCCTAATTCTGCTCCTGGAACGTATGAACATGGTAAAGCGGAGATTGATAGGTTCTTGATTAGTTAGGGTGTCGGGGATTGTGGGAAGAAGGCAGGAGAATGGGGTTGAAAGGGAGAGATAGATCAGCCATGATTGAATGGCGGAATGGGCCGAACGGCCTTATTCTGCTCCTATCACTTATGAAGGAACTGCAGATGCTGGTTTGAAACAAAGAGAGAAAGACAAAAAGCTGGAGTAACTCAGCCTGACAGGCAGCATCTCTGGAGAGAAGGAATGGGTGACGTTTCGGTTTAAACCAGCATCTGCAGTTCCTTCCCACACACTAGTCATGTTACTGCCCAGGGAGCATGCTGAGGGAATGAGACAGGTGCCTCACTGGGGCAGAGTTATTCTTTGAACGGCTGTTGATTTATTTGTGTGCTTCACTCTGATGTCCATGGGAAACGGCGCAAGGTCCCCCCCCCCCCCCCCTCATCGCCCATGAAGCACGGGAGAAAATAAAAAAATACAAATTCTCTCTCTCTCTCTCTCGCTTTCTCTATAACGTACTCCAGTATGCTCCTCTTAAAAGCTGTTTAAACCTTGCTGCCCCTTTTATAAGTCTGAAAAAACGGTCTGCTTTGTTGCACAGAGCGGGGATTTTTAATGGCCTATGTGGAACTTTTACAGAGGGTGACATTTGACCCCTTGTCAATAATGTAGATGTGTGGAATCTGGGATCAGGGAATTCCGCCCTTGAAACTCCACACAGCTAATTCAGGATGCTGAGGGGATGAGGAGAGGTTTAACTGCTTGCTTTATCGATGAAGAATTCTCACCTTGTTGCTTGCTTTGGTAATTGACTTCTACTGATGTGTGTATACTGGAGGGTTCTCTATCTCAGCCGGTGTACCGCACCTTGTTGCTTGTTGGAGACCCCATCCCCCCCCCTCTCTCTCTATCCACCCCTCTCCTCTCCTTTGACCTGCTCTCTCTCGGTTCAAGCCCAGGCAAGCTCAGATCTAATCAGATCCAGATGAAGACGGCTCTGAAACTGTACAAATGGGTGAAGGAGGTGGAGAAGCAGTCAGTCTCCACCGAGGCTGGAATTCTTCATCCATAAAACAGGGGGGGGCGATTTATCACCCGTCTACTGTAGCGACTGGGAGGCAAACGTCCGTACAATGAACGGCAAGGCAGGTCTGGGCTGGCGGGGAGCCTGAAAAACCTCAGTTCAAATCCAGGTTACTGTTTCGAAACAAACAAAAAAAATGTTCTCCAGCCTCACACACAATAACGGGCTAAATGGAAGAAAGACTGGATAGACTTGGCTTGTACTCGCTAGAATCTAGAAGATTGAGGGGGGGTCTTATAGAAACTTACACTTACACCTACTGTTCATAGCAAAAGGATTTGAGTATAGGAGCAGGGAGGTTCTACTGCAGTTGTACAGGGTCTTGGTGAGACCACACCTGGAGTATTGCGTACAGTTTTGGTCTCCTAATCTGAGGAAAGACATTCTTGCCATAGAGGGAGTACAGAGAAGGTTCACCAGACTGATTCCTGGGATGTCAGGACTTTCATATGAAGAAAGACTGGATAGACTCGGCTTGTATTCGCTAGAATTTAGAAGATTGAGGGGGGATCTTATTGAAACTTACAAAATTCTTAAGGGGTTGGACAGGCTAGATGCAGGAAGATTGTTCCCGATGTTGGGGAAGTCCAGGACAAGGGGTCACAGTTTAAGGATAAGGGGGAAATCTTTTAGGACCGAGATGAGAAAAACAGAGAGTGGTGAATCTCTGGAATTCTCTGCCACAGAAGGTAGTTGAGGCCAGTTCGTTGACTATATTTAAGAGGGAGTTAGATGTGGCCCTTGTGGCTAAAGGGATCAGGGGGTATGGAGAGAAGGCAGGAACGGGATACTGAGTTGGATGATCAGCCATGATTATATTGAATGGCGGTGCAGGCTCGAAGGGCCGAATGGCATACTCCTGCACCTATTTTCTATGTTTCTATGTACATCAGATGCAGCATCAAACCCAGGCCCATCTATTTATTCCCTGTTGATGCCAATCAACCTGCTAGAATCGGTCATTTTCTCGAAAGCTGCATAATTGGAACCAGAGGCAGGGATTTGATAAATTGCCGGACTCTAAAGGAATGTTAGATCATAAATTTTCGCCGCATATTTCCAGTTTTCTTGTTTTGTTTCTTTGTTGCGGTGGTTGTCGGAGCAGAGAAGATTGCAGGTCCAATTTTAGAAAGAAAACGTGCCGAAACTTTGCCTATTTCCTTCGCTCCATAGATGCTGCCGCATCCGCTGAGTTTCTCCAGCATTTTTGTCTACCTTCGATTTTCCAGCATCTGCAGTTCCTTCTCGAACAATAGGTGCAGGCGTAGGCCATTCGGCACCTCAAGCCAGCACCGACATTCACTGTGATCATGGCTGATCATCCACAACCAGTACACCATTCCTGCCTTCTCCCCATATCCCCTATCTTCAAAAGCCCTATCTTCTAGCTCTCTCTTGAAAGTATCTAGAGAACCGGCCTCCACCGCCCTCTGAGGCAGAGAATTCCACAGACTCACAACTCTCTGGGTGAAAAAGTGTTTCCTCATCTCCGTTCTAAATGGCTTACCCCTTATTCTTAAACTGTGGCCCCTGTTTCTGGACTCCCCCAACATCGGGAACATGTTTCCTGCCTCTAGCGTGTCCAATTCCTAAAACCCCTGTCCCACGGTACGAGTTCATTCCAAGAGTTCTCCCGAGTTTGCCCTGATTCGAACTCGGAGATTTACGGTAATGGCCACTCGTCGGTACTCGGGGCTCTCGTGGACATTTATCAACATGTTGAAAAATCTTCACGAGTCTTCCCGTGCTTACCTGCCGTTAGCGAGTCTTCCCGAGTACCTGCCGTTAGCGTTACGAGCCGGTAAGAGACGTCCCCGAGCTCCGACGTACCCGCTACGTTCATTCTCCGTGCTTACCACGAGTTTGATTTTTTTTAAACTCGGGAGAGCTCTTGGAATGAACTCGTACCGTGGGACAGGGGTTATAATAATCTTATATGTTTCAATAAGATGCCCTCTCATCCTTCTAAATTCCAGAGTGTACAAGCCCAGCCTGTTAATAATCAGGCTATTTCTTCAGGGTGAGCTTACAGGTAAATCTCAGCTCCCATTCCCATTACGTTTGGGTTCATTATTGTCACCTGTAGCGAGGTACAGTGAACAGCTTTGTTCTGCGTGCTGTCCAAACAGATCAGATAACACTACACATAAATACATACAAGTCGAACTCCAGTCCAACAGGTGGAGCAAAGGGGAAGATACAGAGTGCAGAATATAGTTCTCAGCATTGTAGCGCATCAGTTCCACAGACAAAGTCCAATGTCCACAATGGGGTAGAGGTGAATCGGACAGCACCCTAGCTTATGGAAGGGCCGTTCAGAAGCCTGATAACAGAGGGGAAGAAGCTGTTCCTGAGTCTGGCCAGGATTGTTAGGCCTGATTCTATGGATGGAAATAGACCCTGTCAAATTAAATTGTGTGAACAAGCCCTTCGGCCGAACTTGAAGTGTGAAAACGCACACCTCCAGATCCAGAGACAGTTTCTTCCCAGCTGTTATCAGGCAACTGAACCATCCTACCACAACCAGAGAGCAGTGCCGAACTACTATCTACCTCATTGGTGACTGTCAGACTATCTTTGATCAGACTTTGCTGGCTTTACCTTGTACTAAACGTTATTCCCTTATCATGTATCTGTACACTGTGAATGGATCGATTGTAATCACGTATTGTCTTTCCTGCTGACTGGTTAGCGCGCAACAAAAGCTTTTCACTGTACCTCGGTACACGTGACAATAAACTAGACTGTAAAAACATGCCCACGCTGACCAACATGCCCCAACTACACTAGTCCCACCTGCCAGCATATTCACTTTTGCCCTCTAGACCTGTCCTATCCATGTACCTGTGCAGATGTTTCTTAAATGTTGCGATAGTCCCTGCCTCAACGACTTCCCCAGGCGCTCCAAGGAATTAAGTCTGAGTCTAGTCAACCTCTCCCTTTAGCCCAGGGGCTCGAGTTCTGGCAACATCCCAGTAAATCTGCTCTGCACCCTTTCCAGCTTGACAACATCTTTCCTTTAACGTGGTGCCCAGAATTGAACACATCTCCGGCCTCACCAACATCATATATAACTGCAACATGACCTCCCAATGTCTATACTCAGTTCATAAGTTCATAGTGTGTAAGTAGGAACTGCTGATGCTGGTTTAATGCGGAGATAGACATAAAAAGCTGGAGTAACTCAGCGGGACAGGCAGCAACTCTGGAGAGAAAGAATGGTTGGTGTTTCATAGAAAACATAGAAAATAGGTGCAGGAGGAGGCCATTCGGCCCTTCGAGCCAGCACCGCTCGAGACACTTCTTCAGTTCATAGGTTCTAGGAGTGTAATTAGGCCATTCGGCCCATCAAGTCTACTCCGCCATTCAATCATGGCTGATCTATCTCTCCCTCCTAACCCCATTCTCCTGCCTTCTCCCCATAACCCCTGACACCCGTACAAACAAGAATCTATCTATCTCTGCCTTAAATATATCCACTGACTTGTGGCCTCCACAGCCGTCTGTGACAAAGAATCCCACAGATTCACCGCCCTTTGACTAAATAAATTTCTCCTCATCTCCTTCCTAATGGAACGTCCTTTAATTCTGAGGCTGTGACCTCTGGTCCTAGACTCTCCCACTGGTGGAAACATCCTCTCCACATCCACTCTATCCAGGCCTTTCACTATTCTGTACATTTCAATGGGCCCCCCCTCATTCTTCTAAACTCCAGCGAGTACAGGCCCAGTGCCGACAAACGCTCATCGTACGTTAACCCACTCATTCCTGGGATCATTCTTGTAAACCTCCTCTGGACCCTCTCCAGAGCCAGCACATCCTTCCTCCCTGCCACTTTTAAACCACGAGGGGTTAAAGAGCGGGCGACAAAGAGATATATTTCACAGAAAAGTTATTATAATTAACAAAAAACATCCTAGCTCATCTGGGCTAAGGTTGGAATCCTATCCAATCACAATTCATGTGCACACTCGATTGAAATACAAAGGGCAGCGTGATGGCGCAGCGGTAGAGTTGCTGCCTCACAGCGCCAGAGACCCGGGTTCAATCCCGACTACGGGTGCTGTCTGTACGGAGTTTGCACGTTCTCCCCGTGACCTGCGTGGGTTTTCTCCGAGATCTCCGGTTTCCTCCCACACTCCAAAGTCGTGCAGGTTTGTAGGTAAATTGGCTTGGTGTAAATGTAAATTGTCCCTAACGTGTGTAGGATAGTGTTAGTGTGCGGGGATCGCTGGTTGGCATGGACTCGGTGGGCCGAAGGGCCTGTTTCCGCGCTGTATCTCTAAACTAAACTAAACTAAACTAAAATCTCCCTGCACACTGATTTAATGCAGCTGTTAAGCTGTTTATTTTAAAAAGGCTAACAACAGCATCAATATAACGCACCAAGATATTCTATGTAAACTCATTAATCAGTGAGCTACAAGAGGGAATTAACCCATGTGGGGAACTCCAGAATAGTTAGCTCTCAGTGGAGGATGAAAGATTTGTATCGAAGATAGACACAAAAAGCTGGAGTAACTCAGCGGGACAGGCAGCATCTCTGGAGAGAAGGAATGGGTGACGTTTCAGGGCGAGACCCTTCTTCAGGCTGGTTCGGGATAAGGGAAACGAGAGATATAGACGGTGATGTGGAGAGATAAAGAACAATGAATGAAAGATATGCAAAAATGTAACGATGATGAAGGAAACAGGCCGTTGTTAGCTGTTTGTTGGGTGAGAACGAGAAGCTGGTGCGACTTGGGTGGGGGAGGGATGGAGAGAGAGAGGGAATGCCGGGGTTATTTGAACTTAGAGAAGTCAATATTCGTATTTAATGCTTGCCAGACAGAATGCACCTATGTTAACCACGGTGGCTCAGCGGTAGAGTTGCTTTCTTAAGGGCCTGTCTCACTTAATGGCGTTTTCACGACATCATTTACGCGTCACGACGCATGGCGCGCGGTGAGATGTGGTGGCGTAGGCAGTGACAGGATTTGGGGTCTCAAAATGACGCCCACATGGGTCAGGCCCTTTACAGCGCTCACAGCGCCAGAGACCCGGGTTCGATCCCGACTACGGGTGCTGTCTGTACTGAGTTTGTACGTTCTCCCCGTGACCTGCGTGGGTTTCTCCAGGAGCTCCGGTTTCCTCCCACACTCCAAAGACGTGCAGGTTTGGAGGTTAATTGGCTTTGTATAAGTGTAAAATTGTCCCTAGTGTGTGTGTAGGGTAGTGTTAGTGTGCGGGGATCGCTGGTCGGTGCGGACTCGGTGGGCCGAAGGGCCTGTTTCTGTGCTCTATCTGTAAACTAAACTAAATATATGGGGACTGCGGTGTTTTTTGACTTTATCGATCTTCCGGATCTGCTGTAAGTAATGGCCAATGTTGGCCCGATTTACTAAGGGGATATGCACCTCAACATTAAATGCATGTCTTTTCGGTCAAACTGTTAATCAGGCAGCTGGCGGTAGTGAGTTACGGCCAGTACAGGCAGGGGCTGCGTACATGGACATTACTGACATCAGAAACAAAAACAAAATGAACAAGGAACAACAGTTAGTCATTCAATGCAAAGGAAAAAAATGGCCAAAACTGCTGGCCTCCTCTCTGGGGGGAAATTCATGTCAAATTCTGCTGTCTGTCAGGATTAAATGCCCATTTGGTTTTTACTAACATGTGGTTTGAGGACAAAGCATCTCAAATCACTCCTGCTCCGAACAAAGAGTCTAAAGTTGCTGGTTTAAATGCCTCAATCGCCGCTCTTAATGTGAAAGTGCCAGGGTCACATGGTAACTCTGATGGCTCCTATGCTGCTCAAGTCAAGTCAACTTTATTTGTGACATACACAGACAAGATGTGCAGTGGAATGGAAGTGGCAATGCCTGCGGATTGTGCAAAAACAACACAACACAACACAACAGAACCAGTATTTACATTAAAACAAGACACAACAGTATTTACACCCTGGTGAGATCAGAGTTTACAATCCTGACGGCCTGTGGGAAGAAACTCCGTCTCATCCTCTCTGTTTTCACAGCATGACAGCGGAGGCGTTTGCCTGACCGTAGCAGCTGGAACAGTCCGTTGCTGGGGGGGAAGGGGTCCCCCATAATGTTGCTGGCTCTGGATCTGCACCTCCTGGTGTATAGGTCCTGCAGGGGGGCGAGTGTAGTTCCCATGGTGCCTTCGGCCGAACGCACTACTCTCTGCAGAGCCTTCCTGTCCTGGGCAGAGCAGTTCCCAAACCAGATTGTGATGTTTCCAGACAAGATGCTTTCTACAGCCTTCAGAGTAGAAGGACTGAAGGATCCTCAGAGAGACTCTGTTCCTTGTTCCCTCGTCATGTCCACACTTGCTTGAACTGAGCAACGCCAAGCAGTTTGTGGACAGAGGGGTTTTGTTTAAATCTGTGAAAAGGACCCTTGCTTCACTCTTACCCCCTCCCCACCCTCTCTGCCCCCTCAAATTTACGCCACTTCAAACAGGATCGAGTGCAGTGTGAGAGCAGGAGGGGACTGGACACTGCACGACGGGACATTGTTTTTTACCGGCCCGTCCCACTTGGCGATGTTTTTCAGGCAACTGCCGGTCAGCGGCTGTCGTAGTCGTCGTGTCAGGTCGCCGAAAAACCGGCGACAACGTACGTCGTCCTGGCGACAACCTACGTCAGGAGAAGTCACGCTACGCTCATTGGCGTCAAACCCACTGTCGCCAAACATGTCGAAAATTTAGTGGCGACCAGAAAGACGCTACGACCTTTTTGCGCGACTGAGGAGACGACTGTCGGCGACCACCAGCGAACATGTGGCGACAAACTAGTCGCCTAAAAAATCTCCTAAGTGGGACAGGCCCATTACTCACCAACTCCATCACTCCATTTGCGCCCAACCCCCCCCCCCCAATCGCGGAATTGCAACATTGATTGACTATCGATCATCGTCACAGAGGCAAAAGGCCAATGGCAAAGCCTAAGCTAGCTAATCGCAGGCTTTTGAGTGTTCACTGGTTACATATGCACTGTTGAAAAATGTCTCTCTTCCAGCACGTTGATCTGATTACAGCGTTAACCTGCGCTGCACCACAGTAATACTGCAGAAACAGGGAACTGCAGGAGAACATGGATAGGTGACGTTTCACAGAGTGCTGGAGTAACTCAGCGGGTCAGGCAGCATCTGTGGAGAACATGGATAGGTGACGTTTCACAGAGTGCTGGAGTAACTCAGCGGGTGCAGCAGCATCTATGGAGCTAAGGAAATAGGCAACGTTTCGCGCCGAAACCCGGAAGGGTTTCGGCCCGAAACGTTGCCTATTTCCAGAAGGGATTCGGCCCGAAACGTTGCCTATTTCCTTAGCTCCATAGATGCTGCTGCACCATAACTCAGTGGGTCAGGCAGCATCTGTGGAGTACATGGATAGGTGATGTTTCACAGAGTGCTGGAGTAACTCAGCGGGTCAGGCAGCATCTGTGGAGAACATGGATAGGTGACGTTTCACAGAGTGCTGGAGTAACTCAGCGGGTCAGGCAGCATCTGTGGAGAACATGGATAGGTGACGTTTTGGGTCGAGACCCTTCTTCTGACTGATTGTAGCAGGGGTGGGGGAGGGAGGGAGTAGAGAGAGCTGGGAGAGAGGAGGGACAGGACAATGACTGGCAGCTAATAGGTGGATTCAGGTGAGGGGGTTCATTGATTGGCAGGTGGTTGGACAAAACGAGAGATGAAAAAACCGAAGGTGTGAAAACAAGGAGCATATTTTTTGAGCAAATTTGCTGCTTACAGATTTCATGCTGCATTTAGAAACATAGAAAAATAGGTGCAGGAGTAGGCCATTCGGCCCTTCGAGCCAGCACCGCCATACAATATGATCAAGGCTGATCATCCAGAATCAGTACCCCGTTCCTGCTTTCTCCCCATATCCCTTGATTCCGTCAGCCCTAATTTCTTATACTCAAAGAATATAGTCATGGAGTGATACAACACGGGAAAGGCTCTTCAGCCAACCTGCCCACCCGACCAACATGCCCCATCTATACTAGTCCCACCTGCCCACCCGACCAACATGCCCCATCTATACTAGTCCCACCTGCCCACCCGACCAACATGCCCCATCTATACTAGTCCCACCTGCCCACCCGACCAACATGCCCCATCTATACTAGTCCCACCTGCCCACCCGACCAACATGCCCCATCTATACTAGTCCCACCTGCCCACGCCGACCAACATGCCCCATCTATACTAGTCCCACCTGCCCATGCCGACCAACATGCCCCATCTATACTAGTCCCACCTGCCCACCCGACCAACATGCCCCATCTATACTAGTCCCACCTGCCCACCCGACAAACATGCCCCATCTATACTAGTCCCACCCTGCCCACCCGACCAACATGCCCCATCTATACTAGTCCCACCTGCCCACCCGACCAACATGCCCCATCTATACTAGTCCCACCTGCCCACCCGACCAACATGCCCCATCTATACTAGCCCCACCTGCCCACCCGACCAACATGCCCCAGCTATACTAGTCCCACCTGCCCACCCGACCAACATGCCCCATCTATACTAGTCCCACCTGCCCACCCGACCAACATGCCCCATCTATACTAGTCCAACCTGCCCACCCGACCAACATGCCCCATCTACACTAGTCCAACCTGCCCACCCGACCAACATGCCCCATCTATACTAGTCCAACCTGCCCACCCGACCAACATGCCCCATCTACACTAGTCCAACCTGCCCACCCGACCAACATGCCCCATCTACACTAGTCCAACCTGCCCACCCGATCAACATGCCCCATCTATACTAGTCCCACCTGCCCACCCGACCAACATGCCCCATCTATACTAGTCCCACCTGACCACGCCGACCAACATGCCCCATCTATACTAGTCCCACCTGCCCACGCCGACCAACATGCCCCATCTACACTAGTCCCACCTGCCCACCCGACCAACATGCCCCATCTATACTAGTCCCACCTGCCCACCCGACCAACATGCCCCATCTATACTAGTCCCACCTGCCCACGCCGACCAACATGCCCCATCTATACTAGTCCCACCTGCTAGTGTCCAGTCCCTGTGCTATCCAAATGTCTTTTCAATACTGTTATAGTCCTTGCCTCAACCATCTCCTCTGGCAGCTTGTTCCGTACACCCACCACCTATATACCCAGTGACTTTCTTTCAAATGTATTTGCAATATGATGTCCCGGAACATTCTGGAATGGACATGAAAGCCCATCGTAGAAATGTATTCATTTTAACAGATAGGGATGAACATCATTTCACAAAACAAATTTGGCCTTACGGTGGCGCAGCGGTAGAGTTGCTGCCTCACAGCGACAGAGACCCGGGTTCCATCCCGACTACGGGCGCTGTCTGTACGGAGTTTGTACGTTCTCCTCGTGAGCCGCATGGGTTTTCTCCGAGATCTTCGGTTTTCTCCCACACACCAATGACATACAGGTTTGTAGGTTAATTGGCTTGGTACAAATGTAAAACTGTCCCTAGTGTGTGTAGGATAGTGTTAGTCTGCGGGGATCGCTGGTCGGTGCGGACACGGTGGGCCGAAAGGCCTGTTTCTGCGCTGTATCTCTAAACTAAACTAATCTAAATTAAAACTAAACTAATCTAAACTAATCTAAACTAAACTAAACAATGAGAGAGGATAGACAAAAATGCTGAGGAAACTCAGCGGGTGAGGCAGCATCTATGGAGCGAAGGAATAGGTGATGTTTCGGGTCGAGACCCTTCTTCTGTCACCTATTCCTTCGCTCCATAGATGCTGCCTCACCCGCTGAGTTTCTCCAGCATTTTTGTCTTCCTTCGATTTTTCCAGCATCTGCAGTTATTTCTTGAACAAAGAGGGAGGTCACCTTTGTATATTCCTACTATAAAACGGCATGTGGAAGAAACATACTATGCTACATATGATTAGTGACACAGGTTGCTGGAGGCCTGAAGTTTCAAGAGCTATACCCCATCTCTGGCCACTCTTCACTTCACATCTTCACGGCAACATGATCTTGCAATGTCAGAGTGTGTTCATCTACCTGAGTGCTTCATTTCCTTCACAACATACAAGCTATATTGGAGAGCATTTGTCTAATATTTTACAAGCACTTGTTGGCCCGCATTTATACTGCTCCAATCCCCCAAGGGCAATGCAGTAAAACTACAAAATCATCTCCTGATGTTGTGGAGAATGTATCCTTGACTGAGGGGTCAGATAGTGTTCCCTTTTATTTTCTCTCTGCTATTTCCCCCCCATTTCAAGGACTTTATTCAACAATTGCATATTACAGTGCGCATAAGTGTTGAATGATTTAAGATTCAAGATTCAAGAGAGTTTATTGTCATGTGTCCCTGATAGGACAATGAAATTCTTGCTTTGCTTCAGCACACAGAGCATAGTAGGCATTAATTTGCCTCATATTGTGTTTTGAATTGAATTCTGTCTTTACTTTGTGTACTAGTCATGTCTCTACTATTTATTTCATTCCCCTTACATGTTTTTCCTCTACCTGCTAAATTTTTGTAAGGTGTCCTTGAGACTCTTGAAAGGCGCCCATAAATAAAATGTATTATTATTATTATCTGTCTTCTTAGTTGATTGTCTATCAGAGATACTTTCTATCTGCCGGTCCCTCTGTCCCATCTATTTATTCACGACTTATTTATCTGCAATATTAATCTGTATACCTACAGAATAAAATGTAACGTACCGAATAGTGAAAGGCCTGGATAGAGTGGATGTGGAGAGGATGTTTCCACTAGTGGGAGAGTCTAGGGCCAGAGGTCACAGCCTCAAAATTAAAGGACGTTCCTTTAGGAAGGAGATGAGGAGGATTTTCTTCATCAGAGGGTGGTGAATCTGTTGAATTCTATGCCACAGAAGGCTGTGTCTATGGATATTTTTAAGGCAGAGATCGGCAGGTTCTTGATTAGTACGGGTGTCAGGGGTTATGGGGAGAAGGCAGGAGAATGGGGTTAAGAGGGAGAGATAGATCAGCCATGATTGAATGGTGGAGTTGCCTAACTCTGCTCCTATAACCTGTGAACGTATGAAATAAATAGTTTCTGGTAGGTCATACATTCACTCAAAGATTCCATGATTCACAAATCAGGGTGGCACGGTGGTGCAGCGGTAGAGCACCAGAGACCCGGGTACGATCCCGACTACGGGTGCTGTCTGGCACGGAGTTTGCACGTTCTCCCCGTGACCTGCGTGGGTTTTCTCCGGGTGCTCCGGTTTCCTCCCACACTCCAGAGACGCACAGGTTTGTAGGTTCATTAGCTTCGGTAAATGTCAAAATTATCCCTCGTGCGTGTAGGATAGTGTTAATGTGTAGGGATCGCCGGTCGGCGTGGAGCTGGTGGGCCGAAGGGCCTGTTTCTGTACTGCAACTCTAAACTAAACTAAACTTCAAGTCTGAAGAAGGGTCTCAACCCAAAACGTCGCCCGTTCCTTCTCTCCAGAGATGCTGCCTGTCCTGCTGAGTTATTTGTGTCTCCCTTCGATTTCAGAATCAGAATCACAATCTGACTTTATTCACCAAGTATGTTGTGCAACATATGAGGAATTTCATTGGCCAGGTCAGTCATACAATTAAAAGCAACAGATCACTCAAAAACACATTTTAACATCAACATCCACCACAGTGACTCCTACACATTCCTCACTGTGATGGAAGGCGAAATAAAGTTCAAGTCTCTTCCTTTGTTCTTCCTCGGTCATGGGCCTCTAGCCCTCCTTTGTCGGGACGATCTTGACTCCCGTAGCCGGCGGCGTTCGGGCCCTCCGCGTCGAGGCGTTCAGCTCCTGCATCGGGGGGGATGTCAGCTCCCCCGCACTGAGCGATCGAATCTTGCGTCGGGCTGGACAAACCTTCCGCGGAGTTGGAGCTCCCGACTCGGCCTCTCCTGAGACTGCGAGCCCTTATTGGTAAGTCCGCAGGCCGCGGTGGGAGTGATCCCAGGCAAGGGATCCGCTCCGATGTTAAGTCCGCGCCCCGCGGTGGGCCTCACGACAGTGTGAGGCGGCCTCCAGCTCCATCGATGGTAGGCCGCAGAGCCCGGAGAATGTGATCCGAAAATTGATCACATCTCCGGGAAGGTAAGGACTTGAAAAAAAGTTTACACCGATCCCCCCCCCCCGCCCCCCTCCCCAAATGAACAGACTGCCGGCAGGGCTGGCCATCTCCCCGGCACCCCTGGTGCTCTTTGAACCAGCATCTCCAGTTCTTACCGAAACTAAACTTCAAATCTACAAGACTGATCCTCGGCCTATACACTCTGCTGGCATATACGGCCATAAGGGATAGGAGTAGAATTAGGCCATTCGGCCCATCAAGTCTACTCCGCTATTCAATTACGGCTGATCTATCTCTCCTTCCTAACCCCCTTCTCCCCATAACCCCTGACACCCGCACTAATCACAAATCTGTCCATCTCTGCCTTAAAAATATCCACTGACTTGACTCTTTGTATGAGTTGAACTGAGCTGTTGTGTGGAATATGATGTTTTAACGGGGTAAAATGATGCAGGGTTATCTTGTAACAAATGTGGGTCCCTGACAAGACAAAGTGAACAGGCCACAATCTGTGAGGAGAGGAGACAAATCATCCTCTCCGACAATCTCCGCCACTGATGCCCCCCAAGGTTACGTTCTCAGCCTCTACTATTCTCCGTATACACTCATGACTGTGCAGCCAAATCCGAATCCAACTCCATCTACAGCACAAATTAAAGATAATTTGAATAGTCGGGGAAGTCCAGAACTAGGGGTCACAGTTTAAGGATAAGGGGGAAATCTTTTAGGACTGAGATGAGAAAAACTTTTTTCACACAGAGAGTGGTGAATCTGTGGAATTCTCTGCCACAGAAGGTAGTTGAGGCCACAGTTCATTGGCTATATTTAAGAGGGAGTTAGATGTGACCCTTGTGGCTAAAGGGATCAGGGGGTATGGAGAGAAGGCAGGTACAGGATACTGAGTTGGATGATCAGCCATGATCATATTGAATGGCGGTGCAGGCTCGAAGGGCTGAATGGCCTACTCCTGCACCTATTTTCTATGTTTCTATGTTTCTATGAGATAGGCACAAAAGGCTGGAGTAAGATGGGCCAGTGGAACGTGGACAAGTGGGGCTAGCTTAGCTTTCCCTGCGTTAAAAAAAGTTATCCCTGAGGTTCCTCTGAAACCTCTCCCTTTCCACCTAAAGCCTGTAGCCTGTAGTTTTAGAATCCTTCATTGGAACACGTCTCCCCATTGATTCAAAACGCTCCTAGTTGGAGCTACAGCAGTGTTTTTTCTGCATTTATTGACGTGTCCATTAATTAGTTCAATGATTCTGACCCTTGACTGAACCGCCCATGATCACGTTTACTTCAGTGTCTGCACATTTACACTTTAGAAAGACGTGACCCGAACTGATGGCCTTGTTCCACGGTACGTGATCATTCCAAGAGCTCTTCCGAGTTTAAAAAAAATCAAACTCGTGGTAAGCACGTAGAATGAACGTAGCGGGTACGTCGGAGCTCGGGGACGTCTCTTAGCGGCTCGTAACGCTAACGGCAGGTACTCGGGAAACGCGGTAAGCTCGTGAAGACTCGTGAAGATTTTTCAACGTGTTGAAAAATGTCCACGAGAGCCCCGAGTACCTACCAGCGGCCATTACCGTAATTCTCTGAGTTCAAATCAGGGGAAACTCGGGAGAACTCTTGAATTAGCTCGTACAGTGGGACAGGGCCAGGAAGAGCAACACTGAATGTCCGATTGTAACCAGCAACACCTGAGAAATTAAACTCTTTCATTTTTTCTCTCTCTCTCAGGTGCAACGCCGGTCATTCCGCCAGTCACGTATTATATAGGGGCGTCACGGTGGCGCAGCGGTAGAGTTGCTGCCTCACAGCGCTAGAGACCCGGGTTCCATCCTGACTACGCGTGCTGTCTTTACGGAGTTTGTACCTTCTCCCCGTGACCTGCGTGGGTTTTCTACGGGATAGACAATAGACAATAGGTGCAGGAGTAGGCCACTCGGCCCTTTGAGCCAGCACCGCCATTCAATGTGACCATGCCTTCTCCCCATATCCCCTGACTCCGCAATCTTTAAGAGCCCTATCAAGCTGTCTCTTGAAAGTATCCAGAGAACTGGCCTCCACCACCCTCTGATGCAGAGAATTCCACAGACTCACAATTCTCTGTGTGAAAAAGTGTTTCCTCGTCTCCGTTCTGAATGGCTTACCCCTTATTCCTAAACTGTGGCCCCTAGTTCTGGACTCCCCCAACATCGGGAACAAGTTTCCTGCCTCTAGCGTGTCCAAGCCCTTAACAATCTTATATGTTTCAATGAGATAACCTCTCATCCTTCTAAACGCCAGTGTGTACAAGCCCAGCCGCTCCATTTTGTCAGCATATGATAGTCCCGCCTTCCCGGGAATTAACCTGGTGAACCTACGCTGCACTCCCTCAATAGCAATAATGTCCTTCCTCAAATTAGGGGACCAAAACTGCACACAATACTCCAGGTGTGGTCTCACTAGGGCCCTGTACAACTGCAGGAGGATCTCTGTGCTCCTATACTCAACTCCTCTTGTTATGAAGGCCAACATGCCATTCGCTTTCTTCACTGCCTGCTCTTCCTGGTCATCGGTTTCCTCCCACACTCCAAAGACGTACAGGTTTGCGGGTTAAATGGCTTGGTATAAAAAAGTAACATTATCCCTCGTGTGTGTTGGATAGTGTTAATGTGCGGGGATCAAAGCAGCAAGATGAGATTAGTTTAACCCGGCATCATGTTCAGTATGAACCTTGTGGGCCGAAGGGCCTTTTCAAAGCTTGAAGGCCAGTTTATTGTTGCACGTATCAATTAAGATACAGTGAAATTTAAGTTACCGCACAGCCATACTAGGTGAGAAGCAACAAGACACACAACCACTAAATTCTAAAGAGTTAGATTTTCAGATAGGGTCACGTTTCATAACAAACTTCAGCGTTGCTCCTCATAATAAATTAAATTATGATGAATGAAAATCACTGATGTTTTGAGCCTCTCTTTAGTCTTGTGTATCACTTATTAATTAATTTTTCACCTCAGGGCACAGGACTCAACCCAATTCAGACAGGCCTGCTTAGCGCTTTGAAGAACAGGCGGTTCTTAATTCTGCATGTGCATCTGGCCCCCGTGGCGAATGCCTTGTTTTCTCTGGCAGTCTATCAGCGAGTCCACATCCATCCACTAACTCGAGGCCTGTTGCCAGGGCTCCTTATCTCCACTGATCAAAATGGATATTCCCCAAAGCGTTGCACATTCCGTTCTAGACCTCTCCGCTAGAGTTTGTGCATGCTTAGTTTTAGTTTGGTCAGTAGGAGACATAGAAACATCGAAACATAGAAAATAGGTGAAGGAGTAGGCCATTCGGCCCTTCGAGCCTGCACCGCCATTCAATATGATCATGGCTGATCATCCAACTCAGTATCCTGTACCTGCCTTCTCTCCATACCCCCTGATCCCTTTAGCCACAAGGGCCACATCTAATTCCCTCTTAAATATAGCCAATGAACTGGCCTCAACTACCTTCTGTGGCAGAGAGTTCCAGAGATTCACCACTCTCTGTGTGAAAAAGGTTTTTCTCATCTCGGTCCTAAAAGATTTCCCCCTTATCCTTAAACTGTGACCCCTTGTTCTGGACTTCCCCAACATCGGGAACAATCTTCCTGCATCTAGCCTGTCCAACCCCTTAAGAATTTTGTAAGTTTCTATAAGATCCCCCCTCAATCTTCTAAATTCTAGCGAGTACAAGCCGAGTCTATCCAGTCTTTCTTCATATGAAAGTCCTGCCATCCCAGGAATCAGTCTGGTGAACCTTCTCTGCACTCCCTCTATGGCAAGGCCATTCGGCCCACCGGGTCCGTGCTGACCAGCCATCCCCGCACACTGACGCTATAACCTACACACACTGGGGACATGTTTTACATGTACACCAAGCTGATTAACCTACACACTTGTACTTCTTTGGAGTGTGGGAGGAAACCCGAAGAAAACCCACGCAGGTCACGGGGAGAACGTGCAAACTCCGTACCGACAGCACCCGTAGTCAGGATCGAACCTGGGTCTCCGGTGCTGCAAGCGCTGTAAGGCGGCAATTCTACCGCTGCGCCACCGTGGTTCCCAACATAATTATAAATATAATTGTTATCATCTCATTTATAAGTACATCATAATTCAGTAACAGATGCACACATACAGAATTAGACCAGAGAGCAGCGCTGAACTACTATCTACCTCATTGGTGACCCTCGGACTATCCTTGATCGGACTTTGCTGGCTTTACCTTGCACTAAACGTTATTCCCTTATCATGTATTGTCTTTCCACTGACTGGTTAGCACGCAACAAAAGCCTTTCACTGTACCTCAGTACACTTGACAATAAACTAAACTGAACTAGATGTCCCTTAAGTTTTCAGTGATTGAGATGGTACTTTAAATTCATTCATTGTAGAGGCAGAACCAGGCCATTCGGCCCATCAAGTCTATCCCACCATTCAATCATGGCCGATCTATCTCTCCCTCCTAACCACATTCTCCTGCCTTCTCCCCATAACCTCTGACACCCGTACTAATCAAAGTTATGCCCCTGTCCCACTTAGGAAACCTGAACGGAAACCTCTGGAGACTTTGCGCCCCGCCCAAGGTTTCCGTGCGGTTCCCGGAGGTTGCAGGTGGTTGCCGGAGGTTGCAGGTAGTGGAAGCAGGTAGGGGGACTGACAAAAACCTCCGGGAACCGCACGGAAACCTTGGGCGGGGCGCAAAGTCTCCAGAGGTTTCCGTTCAGGTTTCCTAGGTGGGACAGGGGCATAACTACTTACATGATTGTGCAAACTTCATTCATTCTCCCCGTGACCTGTGTCAGTATTCTCCGGATGCTCCGGTTTCCTCCAACATTCCAAAGAAGAGCAGTTTTAGGCTAATTGGCCCTCGGTAAATTGTCCCTACTGCTTTGGATAGACCTGGTTTATAGGGTGATTGAATGCCGGCACGGACTTGGTGGGCCGAATGGCCTGTATCTCTAAACTAAACTGAACTAAAATACTGTCGGTATCAAGAGAAATTGTCTTAAATCTGCTATGAATAATTGCTTTTTCTTGATTCATCTTTTAACTTGGCTTCAATGAAAAGAACTTGAAGACACGGCCTGAAGGAAAACTTTGACCCAAAACGCCAACTATTCGTGTTCCCCACAGACTCCAGAATCTATCTTGGATAGATTTCTCATAAGAGCAGCACGGTGGCGCAGCGGTAGAGTTGCTGCCTCACAGCGCCAGAGACCCGGGTTCGATCCTGACCTCGGGTGCTGTCTGTACGGTGTTTGTACGTTCTCCCCGTGACCTGCGTGGGTTTTTTCACCGAGATCTTCGGTTTCCTCCCACACTCCAAAGACGTGCAGGTTTGTAGGTTAATTAGCTTGGTGTAAATGAAAAATTGTCCCTAGCGTGTGTGTAGGATAGTGTTAGTGTGCGGGGATCGCTGGTCGGCGCGGACTCGGTGGGCCGAAGGGCCTGTTTCCGCGCTGTATCTCTAAACTAAACTGAAGATGCTGCCTGACCCGCTGAATTACTCCAGCACAAGGGTCCTTTTCTGCATTAACCAGCATCTGCAGTTCTTCACTTCTGTAACAAACAGAGGTGTCATCCTTGCCCTTAGCCCACATCTCCAGAGACACTGATAGACCAGCCGACGTCATTGGAGGCTCCAAGAGACATCCAGTCAGTGCATAATCAGCAGATGAGCCAATGTACCTCAAAGCAAGAAGGGTTTCTGAAGAAGGGTTTCAGCCCAAAACGTTGCCTATTTTCTTCGCTCCATAGATGCTGCTGCACCCGCTGAGTTTCTCCAGCATTTTTGTCTACCTCAAAGCAAGGGATGGCTCCGACCTCCACAGACAATACCTTTTGGATCCTGCTTCTGTGGAGTCTGCATGTTCTCCCTGTGACCTCGTGGATTTTCTCCAGGTGCTCCGGTTTCCTCCCACATCCCAAAGACGTGCGGGTTTGTAGGTTAATCGGCCCCTCTGTCAATAGCCCCCTCGTGTGCAGGGAGTGGATGAGAGAGTGGGATAACATAGAACTGGTGCGAGCGGGCGATCGCTGGTCGGTGTGGACTGGCCATTCAGGTGATGCGGGGAGCTCGATTTTCCCCTGCTAATCTTGCCGCTTATTTCTGCATTACACATGTGTGGGATTGAACCAGCCAGTAATGACATATGGCAGCACTTTGGTGAACCTTCCTCTCCAAGTTGAACTTAGACCGGAAGCAATTAAAATTGAAACACATTCACCAGTCGTAAATAGATGCATATTTTCTAGATTTGATCCAAAGGCTGCCTGATGTGAATGACTTGAAAGTTGTTCCTACCTGGTTCTGCAAAACCGCATCAAAAGTTTAATCTTTCAGCTCCATGGTATTAAACCCAGTCACTGTTAATAACCCAGATATTTAGCGTTGCTTATTTCCAAGGGAGAAAGGGACGAAACTATAAAGAATTGATCCTCATTCTGTGGGTCAGGCACTAACGTGGACCCACGTGGGCCTTGGCTCTCCTTAAGACATTTGGTTCCATAAAGCTTATTCACAATGGATTTGAGAAAGCGGATGCAACACGCATACATTACCTCGCAACACATGAATGAATACGTTTACTGGCCAAGTATTCACATACAAGGAATTTGCCTTGGTGCTCCGCCCACAAGTAACAACATGACATACAGTGACAGTTAGGAATGACACATAAAACATTAAACATTAATAATAAAACATTATCGATTAAACATGGGAATTAAATAAAATACCAGATCAAAGGGAGGCTACAGATATTTGGCTGTTGAGTAGAGCAACTACTCGTGGATAAAAGCTGTTTTTATATCTGGCTGTGGCAGCTTTGACAGTCCGGAGTCGCCTTCCAGAGGGAAGTGATTCAAAGAGTTTGTGGCCAGGGTGAGAGGGGTCAGAGATGATCTTGCCCGCTCGCTTCCTGGCCCTTGCAGAGTACAGTTCATCAATGGGGGGAAGGTTGCATGTAGCCCACATACAACAAGGGGTCAGTTTCTACATGCCTTTAGGACAAGGATTGCTTTCAATTCCAGATACTTTGAGAACAAAAGATTAGATCATGCTCGAAAAAGCTGACTGCAATTGTGATGTTTGAGGGGACTAGGTGATTTGAGCAGGATTAGGCCATTCGGCCCATCAGGTCTATTCCACCATTCAATCATGGCTGATCTATCTCTCCCTCCTAACCCCATTCTCCTGCCTTCTCCCCACAATCTCTGATGCCTGTATGTCATAGTCATAGATAGGTAATAGGTGCAGGAGTAGGCCATTTGGCCCTTTGAGCCATTCAATGTGATCATGGCTGATCATCCACAATCAGTACCCCGTTCCTGCCTTCTCCCCATATCCTCTGACTCCGCTATCGTTAAGAGCCCTATCCAGCTCTCTCTTGAAAATATCCAGAGAACCGGCCTCCACCGCCCTCTGAGGCAGAGAATTCCACGGGACAAGGCAGAGCTTAAATGGATCTAATTATTAATAAAAACCTGCAAACTTGAAAGATGTGAATATATTGCCTACCTTGCAATCCTAGATGTTACAGATGGAGTAACTGGATGTCAGAGCTCTTCATTAAACCACCCCCCTCACCTCAGCACGAGTGTCAGGCTTTGTTTTCAAGAGTCTTATAACTGGAAGATTTTAATCTGCTGAACAGCAAGGCGACGGAGAGAGAGAGGAGAAAAAAAACAATGTAAGCATGAAGTGGTCTGATCTTGTCAGCCGGCAATCTCCACAGCTGTCTCTGTAGATCACACTTGCAACCCTTTCCTCATTAGGCACTGTACGAGGTGATCCTCTCCTCGAACACAGCCGCGCGGTGCCCCCTCAGTCAGCTCCCAGCTCCGTCAATGTACTCAGATGCAGAGTTCACCTGTCCTAGGATTCATAGGTGAACTGGGCAAGGGGCACTGGCAAGAACTAGTCACTTTCCTGTGCAGGAAGGAACTGCAAATGCCGGTTTTAAACTGAAGGAAGACACAAAACGTTGGAGTAACTCAGTGGGATAGGATAGCATCTCTGGAGAGAAGGAATGGTTCCCGAAACATCACCCATTCCTTCTCTCCAGAGATGCTGCCTGTCCCGCTGAGTTACTCCAGCTTTTTTTTTGTCTATCTTTAGTCACTTCCCGGCCCTGAAATACTAAAAAAATTGACCGAGTTGACATATCCCTCATTCCCTAACGCCTGTTCAGTTCTGCACGAGATCAGTACAGTTCAGTTCAGAGTCATAAGGTCATAATAGGAGTAGAATTAGGCTGTTCGGCCCATCAAGTCTACTACGCCATTCAATCATGGCTGATCTAACTCTCCCTCCTAACCCCATTCTCCTGCCTTCTCCCCATAACCCCTGACACCCGTACTAATCAAGAGTCTCTTGCCCGGAGAAGCTGAATCGAGGACTAGAGGACATAGGTTGAAGGGAAAAAGATTTAATGGGAATCTGAGGGGTAAACTTTTGGGTGGGTGGGTGGATGGATGGGTGGAACAAGCTGCTGGAGGAGATAGTTGAGGCTGAGACTATCCCAACATAAGTAAGACTAATGGGCCTGTCCCACTTAGGCGATTTTTTGGGCGACTACAGGCGACTGCCGCAAAACGTTCAACGTGTTGAAACCATTTTTGGCGCCAGTGGCGCCAGTTTTTACTGTTGTAGGTTGTCGTAGGTTGCAGCCAGGTGTTGTAGGTTGCCGCCAGGTGTTGTAGGTTGCCGCCAGGTGTTGTAGGTCGCCGCCAGGTGTTGTAGGTGAATTCCATTAAAATTAGTCCCTGGCAGTCGCCTAAAGAGTCGCCTAAGTGGGACAGGCCCATTTGACATGTACATGGATAGGACATGTTTGGACAGGCTTGGAGGGATATGGGCCAAAGGCAGGCAGGTGGGACTAGTGAAGCTGAGACATGTTGGCCGGTGTGGGCAAGTTGGGCTGATGGGCCTGTTTCCACACTCTGTGACTATGTCTCTGTGTCTGTGTGTGACTCTGTGTGTGACTCTGTGTGTGACTCTGTGTGTGACTCTGTGTGTGACTCTGTGTGTGACTGTGTGTGACTCTGTGTGTGACTCTGTGTGTGACTCTGTGTGACACTATGACTAAACCACTTTCCTGTGAAATGCTACAAAAATAAACTGCACTGACCTGTCTTTAAGACTCATAACATAAAACTAGAGGTTGTACATAGAATGGATTACGGTATGACATAGTTGGCACCTAAAATTAGGTGCCACTGTATTGTTTTGTATTGTATTAACTTCTAATAAAATAAACAAAAACAAAAAAAAAAGATAACTTTAAGACTGGCAATCAAATCTTGATTATTTCATCTGAACATAAACTGAAGTTCATGTTAACAAATGATAGGAGCAGAATTAGGCATTCGGCCCATCAAGTCTATTCAAGAGTCAAGATTCCAGAGTGTTTTATTGTCATGTGTCCCAGTAGAACAAGGAAATTCTTACTTGCTGCAGTACAACAGAGTATGGAAACATAGTACACTGTAAACAATATCATAAACGACAGAGCAAATAAAAGTTCAGTATGAAAAGTTCAGACATGAAAAATGAAACGTTCAGACATGAGCACAAATGCACGTGTAAGAAAGAACTGCAGATGCTGATTCATATCGAAGGTACGCACAGAATGCTGGAGTAACGCAGCGGGACAGGCAGCATCTCTGGAGAGAAGGAATGGGTGACGTTTCGGGTCGAGATCCTTCTTCTTGGTTCTTGGTTTCTTGGTCCTCCAAAATATTCCAAATGGAATTTAAACTGGAGGAGGTGGAGGGAGGGATTAAGCCAGAAAGGGTTTTTGGGAAGAAAGAGCTACCTTAAATGTAGTTGCATCTGGTTGGGTAACTATAGTAGGGTGGAGACTATTCCATGCTTTAATTGTGCGGGGGAAGAACGAATTGCTGTACACATCTGTCTTTGTAGCTGGAATCACAAATTGGATCGAATGCCCTCGTCTGCTCCTAATTGGTTTGGGTTTGGTGTAGGTCTTGTAATCTATGTCGAGCTGACCATTTAACATTTTGTAAAAACAGGTCAAACGGTGAGCTTCACGTCTGTCTTGGAGAGGGTTTCACCCCAGTGAATTCAGAAGTTTGGTAACACTCGCTTCTCTCTCATAGGTGTTAGTAACAAACCAAGCTGCCTGTCTTTGGACACGTTCGATGGAAGAAATGTTTTTATTTGTGTACGGGTCCCGTTCTTCAGACTCCGAATTCAGATTCTTGACAGTCTGACAGTGTGTGTGTCTCGACCCGAAAAACATCACCCATTCCTTCTCTCCAGAGATACTGCCTGTCCCGCTGAGTTACTCCAGCATTTTGTGTCTACGCACAAATACATAGATTATATATATATATATATATATACTAGACTAAATGGGACCCGTTGGTCCCTGCATCACATGGGAGGGCTGGTCCCCCAAAGCAATATTCCACCTCTCCACCAATTCCAATATTGGTGGTCAGTGGGGGGGGGGGGGGGTTCTACAGTGCTAGTGTGGGTGTTGTTGGCTGCAAGGACTGGTTTCAAGAGGGCTAGTATGGACATTGTGGGCCGAATGGATTCTTGGGATGGCAGCTCAGTCACTCAAGCCTGATGTGCTGGCAGCTCACTCACTCACGGCTGGTGGGCTGGCAGTTGACTCATGGCTATTCCATGAAATTCCATTTCAAGCAGGGTGCAAGGCCATCAAATTTAAGTGCAGTTTCATACCATTTCAAGCAGGGTGCAAGCCCACTATAGACAGCGAGTCGTGACCTCTCCCTCCTCCATCTTGCAGAGACTGAGCCACGCCCACACTTCCACGTTTTATAGTCCCTCCCCCCCCCACCAGAAGGGGTGTGGCCTTCTTGACGTGATTGAGAGGAGAGAGAAACTCATCATTTTTTTAACACTAATAACTCTTTTATTTTTTATCGATGGGAAAAATCCTCGTCACATGAT
Source organism: Amblyraja radiata (assembly GCF_010909765.2). Lineage (NCBI taxonomy): Eukaryota > Metazoa > Chordata > Chondrichthyes > Rajiformes > Rajidae > Amblyraja > Amblyraja radiata. The sequence goes on along the minus strand of NC_045963.1, from coordinate 80,857,064 downwards.
GAGCGGAGGGGGACTGAGTAAGATGGCCAAAGATCACAGATGTAGCGTTTTTTCTAAAATCAATATAAAGCGCAAACAGGAAGTGGTCAAGATTAGACTTTTAATTATATAGAAGGCAAGGCAACTTTAATTAGGCAAGGCAACTTTAATTAGGCAAAGCAACTTTAATTAGGCAAGGCAACTTTAATTAGGTAAGGCAACTTTAATTAGGCAAGGCAATTTTAATTAGTCAAGGCAACTTTAATTAGTCAAGGCAACTTTAATTAGGCAAGGCAACTTTAATTAGGCAAGGCAACTTTAATTAGGAAAGGCAACTTTAATTAGGCAAGGCAACCTTAATTAGGCAACACAGCTTTAGCATTTCCAAACCAAAGGCAACATAGCTTTAGCATTTCCAAACCAAAGGCAACACAGCTTTAGCATTTCCAAACCAAAGGCAACACAGCTTTAGCATTTCCAAACTATATTTTCAAACCACATTAAGAGCACTGACAGGTCAGTAAAACCACTCACAGTTTAGTAGACATGTGTTCAGCGTTATTCACAGCTCAGACTGAGAGACGTGACCCTCTCGCTCCCCCATCTTGCAGAGGCTGACTGAGGCACTCAACACTTCCGGGTTTTATAGTCCCTCCGGAAGGGGCGTGGCCTTCAGGAGAGAGAATCTCAACATTTTTAAAACACTAATAACTCTTTTATTTTTCATCGATGGGAATAAACCTCTGCACCTGATGAGCGGAGGGGGACTCTGAGTAAGATGGCCAAAAATCACAGCCGTAAGTGGTAGCGTGGATGGCCTACCCCTGCACCTATTTTCTGTGTTTCTATGTTTCTATGTATATCTAAACGCAAGTAAAATTTAATCGAGAACATACAATGTCAACGTTCATACCGCTGGGATGTAAGCTGCCCAAGCGAAATATGAGCTGCTGTTCTTTCAATTTGCGCTGGGCCTCACTCTGACAATGGAGGAAGCTCAGGACAGAGAGTGTGAAGAAGGATCTCCCATTCCTTCCCTCCAGAGAGGCTGCCTGTCCCGCTGAGTTACTCCAGCATTTTGTGTCTATCTTCGGTGTAAACCAGCATCTGCAGTCCCTTCCTGCAACATACAAAGTTCGGCAGTAGTAGCAGGGGTGATGAGACAGGCAGAGGGGGTAAAGATAAACTATCTGCCCTTCTACAGATCTGATTTGCCCAGGATTGAAGGAGTCCTATTTCCATTATCACACGCTGTTGTATAGGATGTCATCCCTTCCGCAAATGACAAAACATTATCCGTGTTTCCTACTCAACACCAAAAGGAGGAAATTGGATGATTTTATCTTTCCACCTATCCCCGCCCCCCTTCTTTCCCATTAACACTAATCACTGCGTCAATAGACAATAGACAATAGGTGCAGGAGTAGGCCATTCAGCCCTTCGAGCCAGCACCGCCATTCAATGTGATCATGGCTGATCATCCCCAATCAGTACCCCCGTTCCTGCCTTCTCCCCATATCCCCTGACTCCGCTATCTTTAAGAGCCCTATCTAGCTCTCTCTTGAAAGCATCCAGAGAACCTGCCTCCACCGCCCTCTGAGGCAGAGAATTCCACAGACTCACCACTCTCTGTGAGAAAAAGTGTTTCCTCGTCTCCGTTCTAAATGGCTTACTCCTTATTCTTAAACTGTGGCCCCTGGTTCTGGACTCCCCCAACATCGGGAACATGTTTCCTGCCTCTAGTGTGTCCAAACCCTTAACAATCTTATATGTTTCAATGAGATACCCTCTCATCCTTCTAAACTCCAGAGTGTACAAGCCCAGCCGCTCCATTCTCTCAGCATATGACAGTCCCGCCATCCCGGGAATTAACCTTGTAAACCTACGCTGCACTCCCTCAATAGCAAGAATGTCCTTCCTCAAATTAGGGGACCAAAACTGCTCACAATACTCCAGGTGTGGTCTCACTAGGGCTCTGTACAACTGCAGAAGGACCTCTTTGCTCCTATATTCGATTCCTCTTGTTATAAATGTCAATTTATAACAAATGTCGTCTTGTCAATGAGTTCAGATGGTTGGTTAAACCTCCTGTATCTCTCTGAGTTCACTCCAGTCACAGGGAGGTTAACAGGAACCACTCTGCATCCATTCTCCCAATCAAGATATATTTTGATATTACTTCTGTCACTTTTCCGCGGCCACTTTAATGCACAGTAGAGTTCTTCTAGTGAACTCATTCACGAGCTATCTGTCACCCATAAGGGCAACACTATTACGCTTTTAAAAAAGCAGTGTTTTTTTATATGCGGTAACCCGTTATATTTTAGTTTAGTTTAGTTTAGAGATACAGCGCGGAAACACTGAAGGGCCTGTCCCACTCGTAGATTTTTTCAGAGACTGCCGGCGTCATATCAGTGTCGCCCAAAGATTTTGAACGTTTCAAAATCCAGCGGCGACAAAAAAATGTCGCGACACTTGAAAAAACACAGCGCGTCGATACGTCATCACGCTGCGGATTTTTCGGTGACCTGATACGTGGCCGTGAAAATCGGCAAGTGGGACAGGCCCTTTAGTCCGTGCCGATCAGCGATCACCCCGTATACGCGCACTGTCCTACACACACACACACACTGGGGACAATTTACACTTACACCAAGCCAATTAACCTACAAACCTGCACGTCTTTATAGTGTGGGAGGAAACCGAAGATCTCGGAGAAAACCCACGTGGGTCACGGGAAGAACGTGCAAACTCCATACAGGCAGCACCCATAGTCGGGATGGAACTCGGGTCTCTGGCGCTGTGAGGCAGCAACTCTACCGCTGTGACACCACCATGCTCTCTGAATGCAGCAAAATGCCTCAAGGCCCATTGTGAACTGATGCATTGCCTGAGATAGAGAGGCAAAGACAGTCGAAAGGAACCAATTCTATTCTCGTTCCTTCGCTCCTGTGTGGCTATGTTGAAGGAAAGGTATTGACAAAAACTGGTGTCGGGCGGCACGGTGGCGCAGCGGTAGAGTTGCTGCCTCACAGCGCCGGAGACCCTGGTTCTGTCCTGTCTGTCTGTCTGTCTGTGCAGAGTTTGCACAGAGTTCTCCCCGTGACCTGCGTGGGTTTTCTCCGGGTGCTCCAGTTTCCTCCCACACTCCAAAGACGTACAGTGCGGGCTTGTAGGTTATTCGGCCCTCTGTGAACTTCCCCTAGTGTGTAGGGAAATAGACAATAGACAATAGACAATAGGTGCAGGAGTAGGCCATTCGGCCCTTCGAGCCAGCACCGCCATTCAATGTGATCATGGCTGATCTTCCCCAATCAGTACCCCATGTAGTGGCAGATTTTTATATAGTTCAAGAGATTACTCCCTCCATCCGCTAACTGGACTGCATGGTTAAGAGGAATGTCTTCATACGCATGCAAGCTCTCAATCAGGGGCCTTCAGAGCTTCTTCACAGATAAATCTTCAAATTGATTAATAAATTCTTTATTGTTGATGAAAAGCAATAAGGTAATCCAAACTTCTTCCGACTCATACACTATAATCTTCATCGAACTCCAGCTTATCGCATTAAATGTTAGAAAACTCCTCGTGTCTCCGTTACACTTCGCATGGTCAAAGGGTAAACCTTCCCCATGCTGGGCCGAAACTAAACTGAAAACTATGCTTCTACGCAAGAAACTTAGCTCCAAACTCGCCCTAAAATAAGTCATAAATCCAACCCACAATATAACGGGCAGTCTAAAATTTAAAGACACATGCCATCATCAATGACTGTTAGCAGATCAAGTTCTTTTGTATCGTATCAATAGACAATAGGTGCAGGAGGAGGCCATTCGGCCCTTAGAGCCAGCACCGCCATTCAATGTGATCATGGCGGATCATCCACAATCAGTACCCCGTTCCTGCCTTCTCCCCATATCCCCTGACTCCACTATCTTTAAGAGCCCTATCTAGGTCTCTCTTGAAAGTATCCAGAGAACCGGCCTCCACCACCCTCTGAGGCAGAGAATTCCACAGACTCACAACTCTCTGGGTGAAAAAGTGTTTCCTCGTCTCCGTTCTAAATGGCTTACCCCTTATTCTTAAACTGTGTGTGGCCCCTGGTTCTGGACTCCCCCAACATCGGGAACATGTTTCCTGCCTCTAGTGTGTCCAAACCCTTAATAATCTTATATGTTTCAATAAGATGCCCTCTCATCCTTCTAAACTCCAGAGTATGTGGTTGAGGAAGTGGATGAGAAACTGGGATAAGATGGAGCTAGTGTGAACGGGTGATCGATGGTCGGCACGGACTGGATGGGCTGAAGGGCCTGATTCCCTGCTGTATCTCTAGACTCTAAACTCTGACCGGGGCCCACAATTAATAATGGGAAGAGAAGATATCAACCCAAAACTGTAAAGGGAGCCTCTCCATCTCACTTGTAACTCATTTTTACCCAGGATGGGGGAATCAAGAACTAGAGGACTTTGGTTTAAGATGAGAGGGGAGAAATTGAAGAGGAACCCGAGGGGAAACTTTTTCACACAGAAAATAGTGGGTCTATGGAACGATCTGCTAGAAAAAATAGTTGAGGCAAGTGCTGCAACAACATTGGCATATGGACAGGTACATGAATATCTGGGAGGGATAGATCAGGTGGACGCACAGAGTCTCTTGCCCAGAGTAGGTGAATCGAGGACCAGACGACATGGGTTCAAGGTAATGGGGAAAAGATTTAACAGGAACCTGAGAGGTAACTTTTTCACACAAAGGGTGGTGGGTGTATGGAACAAGCTGCCAGAGGAGGTGGTTGAGGCAGGGACTATCCCAACGTTTAAGAAACAGTAAAGGGGCTGTCCCACTGTGGCGACCTAATTGGCGAGTTTAGAAGAGTTTGCCCTTGACTCATACTCGCAGGTTGGTCGACACGAGGTCCTAGGAGGTCTTTGTAACTCTCCTTCATGCTCGAGAGTGGTCCCCATGTACTCGAGGCCTCAGCTAGGTCGCGGCGTTTTTTTCAACATGTTGAAAAATGCCCGCGAGTAAAAAAAGGTCCTGTGGAAAAAAGTAGATATATTTTTTACTCGTAGGTTTAGTTGTAGTAGGTCGTAGTAAGTCGGCATGTTAGTCGTAGGTAATCGAGGGTAGTCGAAGATAGTCTTCATCATAGTCGAAGGGAGGTCGAAGGAGATCGAAGGAGGTTGTCTTCACTCTCCACTATTCGGTGTCCAATTTTCCCAAAGTTAGTTGTAGCTAGTTGTAGCTAGTCTTCATCATAGTCGAAGGAGGTCTTCAACATGACATTTTTTCAAACTCTCCTCAACTCTTCTAAACTCGCCAATTAGGTCGTCACAGTGGGACAGCCCCTTTAGACAGATACATGGATAGAACAGGTTTGGAGGGATATGGACCAAACGCAGGGGCAGGTTGGACAAGTGTAGATAGGACATGTTGGCCGGCTGTGCTGAAGGGCCTGTATCACTCTATGACTATGAATATGACAGATGGACTGAATAACCTCTTTACTGTGGAATTAGTTTTAAATTCAGCAGGGTGCAAATGCATGAACTACGACCTGTCCTGGTCGCACTAAGTTCATCAGTTATTCAGCCCGTTAAATCTACTCCGCCATTCAAACATGCATTTTGGCTTTTTGTTTTGTTTTTTAAATTATTGAATACCTTTTTTTGTTTGTTTACAAACCTACTGTGCTGCAAGTAAGAATTTCATTGTTCCGTTTCAGTATACATATGACAATTAAATTCTGTGTCAGTATTAGTACGGGTGTCAGAGTTTATGGGGAGAAGGCAGGAGCATGGGGACTAGTGCAGCTGGGACATGTTGGCCAGTGTGGGCATGTTGGGCCGAAGGGCCTGTTGTCCACACTGTATCCCTCTGGCGGCTCGATGTCCTACCGGTCAGTGCTTCGTGTTTATTGTGTATGTGTGCGTGTTGTTTTGTGCCCTGTGTACTTACTGCCGGTCGAACAACGTCTACGGCCGGCAGGATCTTCTTAGGATTGGAGCCGGTCGCGAACGTGGGGTTGCCGCCGAGTTTGTCCGCTCATACAAGATCCCGGCGGACATAGCGAGGAGCCCCGGCTCTCCGTGGATTACCATCCCCGCGGGGAGGAGGCGAAGACGGCACAGAGAGAGAAGGCAAAAGCGAGGCGGCAGGGCCGGTGCGCTAGCCAGGCTACGGAGGCAGCCACTCAAACCACCGCTTCCCAGCCTGTTTCTCACCAACGCCAGATCCCTCGCTAACAAGATGGATGAACTGAGGCTACAGACTTCAGCTAACAACGCCGTGAAGGACAGCTGTATCCTGTTGATCACGGAGACCTGGCTTCATTCTTTCATTCTGGACTCTGCTATCGAGCTACACAAAATTGCTGGGGAAACTCAGCGGGTGCAGCAGCATCTATGGAGCGAAGGAAATAGGCGACGTTTCGGGCCGAAACCCTTCTTCAGACTGATGGGTGGTGGGGGGGGGGAGAAGGAAGGAAAAGGGGAGGAGGAGGAGGATCCCGAGGGCGGGCGGATGGGAGGGTGGGAGGAGACAGCTAGAGGGTTAAGGAAGGGGAGGAGACAGCAAGGGCTAGCAAAATTGGGAGAATTCAATGTTAATGCCATACGGACGCAAGGTCCCCAGACGGAATATGAGGTGCTGTTCCTCCAATTTCCGCTGTTGCTCACTCTGGCAATGGAGGAGACCCAGGACAGAGAGGTCGGATTGGGAATGGGAGGGGGAGTTGAAGTGCTGAGCCACCGGGAGTTCAGGTAGGTTATTGCGGACTGAGCGGAGGTGTTCGGCGAAACGATCGCCCAACCTACGCTTGGTCTCCCCGATGTAAATCAGCTGACATCTAGAGCAGCGGATGCAGTAGATGAGGTTGGAGGAGATACAGGTGAACCTTTGTCGCACCTGGAACGACTGCTTGGGTCCTTGAATGGAGTCGAGGGGGGAGGTGAAGGGACAGGTAGCAGGTTACACCGCACAGCGTCATGACAGGACAAGAGACTCCGGTAAGAGCAGAGGAGGAGGGCTCTGTGTGTACGTGAACAACAACTTGTGTACTAACACAGTGATTGTAGACAGTCACTGCTCCCCGGACCTGGAGTATGTGACTGTTAAATGCAGGCCCATTTATCTCCCTAGAGAGTTTACTGTCGTCATGATAACTGCTGTATACATACCACCGGATGCTAATGCTAACTCGGCTATCGGACATTTGTATGGTAGCATTAGCAGCCAGCAGAGCACATATCCTGACGCTGTTCACATCATAGCAGGGGACTTTAATCACGCGGACTTGAAGAAAATGCTCCCCAAATTCTACCAGCATGTTAAATGTGCTACAAGAGGAGCTAACACACTGGACAAGGTCTACTCCAACATCAAGCTGGGCTACAGGGCTAGACCACTACCACACCTGGGTCAGTCGGACCATATGTCCCTGCTTTTAATTCCTGCATATGCCCCCCTCAGGAAAACCGCTCCTACCATCACAAAGACCATCACAACCTGGCCTGATGGTGCATCTCAGCAGCTGCAGGACTGCTTCGACAGGACCAACTGGGATGTGTTTGAACACCGGGACCTGGAGGTGTTCACAGACAGTGTACTGTGTTACATTAAAAACTGCATGGACACGGTCACAGTGGACAAACGCATCCGGGTCTACCCCAACCAGAAGCCCTGGATGACCCGGGAGGTCCAGCGGCTGTTAAAAGAGAGGAACACCGCTTTTAGGTCTGGCGATAGGGCTTTATACAGCACGGCCCGAGCTAACCTGAAGAGAGGCATCAGAGAGGCCAATATCAGACTACAGGAGGAAGGATAGAGGACCACCTGGACAGTAATAACAGCAGGCAGGTGTGGCAGGGGATCCAGTATCTCACCAACTACAAGACCAACCTTGGAGCTGCTGAAGGTGACGCCTCGTTGGCAGAGGAGCTGAACCTCTTCTTTGCTCACTTTGAAGTGGAGGCACCAGAGACAGCCACATCACACCACACGGTCCACAGCAGCCTAACCCTCAAGATAGAGGAGCATGAGGTGAGGCGCACGCTGCGGGCCATCAATCCAAGGAAGGCTACTGGACCCGATGGCGTCTCTGGACGCGTGCTGAAGGACTGCGCAGACCAGCTGGCTGGAGTCTTTACGAGGATTTTCAACCAGTCTCTGGCCCAGTCCACTGTTCCACCCTGTCTGAAGTCCGCAACCATAGTCCCCTTGCCCAAAAACCCCACATCTCCAGCCTCAACGACTACCGGCCAGTCGCACTCACACCAGTGGTGATGAAGTGTTTTGAAAAACTGGTCCGGGGTCACATCACATCACTCCTGCCCCGAAGCTTTGACCCCCACCAGTTTGCGTACAGAGCGAATAGATCTACAGAGGACGCTGTAGCCACAGCTCTCCATGCTGCACTGTCCCACCTGGAGCAGCCGGGGAGCTATGTGCCGATGCTCTTTGTGGACTACAGCTCTGCTTTTAATACCATCCTTCCCCACAAACTGGGGGACAAACTGGGGGACTTGGGACTTCCACACTCCACCTGCATGTGGATAAATAGCTTCCTGTCGGGTCGCAGCCAGAGAGTCAGAGTGGGCCATCACACATCCACGGCCCTCAGCCTCAGTATCGGCTCTCCACAGGGCTGCGTGCTGAGCCCCCTGCTCTACACCATCTACACACATGACTGCACCCCCGCCCACCACAGCAACACCATTGTCAACGGATGACACTACGGTGGTGGGACTCATCTCCGGGGGGGACGAGTACGCCTACCGGGATGAGGCGGAGCAGCTGACAGTGTGGTGTGGAGAGAATAACCTGCTCCTCAACACCTTAAAGACCAAGGAGATAATAATAGACTTCAGGAAGAATAAAACGGACATGGTGCCATTAATTATCAGAGGGGACTGTGTGGAGAGGGTGGCGGATTTCCGCTTCCTGGGAATCCACATTGAGGAGGACCTGACGTGGAGCGTGAACACCTCTGCGCTGATGAAAAAGGTCCAGCAGAGACCGCACTTCCTGAGGGTGCTGGAGTTCAAGGTTGCAGAGGAGGTAGTTAACTCGCACTTTGACAGTTTTCAATGCTAATCGCTGTGCCTGTTTCCACACTGTATCACTCTATGACTATGATAGGGAAGGTCCTAACGTGGGTAAATGGGACTAGCTGTGATGGAGCATCTTGGCCAGCATGGCTGCGTGGGGCTGAAGGGCCTGTTTCCCACTGTATCACTGTGACTAGTGTAGCTGGGACATGTTGGCCGGTATGGGCAAGTTGGGCCGAAGGGCCTGTTTCCACACTGTATCACTCTATGACTCTATAATAGGGAAGGTCCTAACGTGGGTAAATGGGACTAGCTTGGATGGAGCATCTTGGCCAGCATGGATGCGTAGGGCCGAAGGGCCTGTTTCCATGCTGTATGACTCCATGACTCGTGGCGTTGGGTCGTTAAACCCTTGTTATGTGTGAAGGTCGGCGGTAATTCCACACCAAAAGCGATTAGCTTTGAAAACTGTCAAAGTGCGAGTTAACTACCTCCTCGGCAACCTTGAACTCCAGTATCGTTCAACCCACATCCATACTTCACTCCAACAGTTAATGTCATCTTCAAAACAGCAACTGCTTCGCAGGGGAACTGATATTCTCCACAGGGCTTTCTGTTTGTGTTCTGGTTATTATTGGCACCCGTTAACTTTGTAAGTGCTGGCAAACGGGGGCCGTGTCAGTATTTTATCTGACAAATTTTCACAAAGCTGGGTGAAAAACCGTCTGACTTTCAGGGCCCCCTGTGTAGAGGAACGAGCAGTAAATATGGATCTGACAACCTCTGACAAGAAACATAACTTCTCGGAAAGTTATGGGGTACTGAGAACGTAGCCGGTTTATGGCGAATACCCAATATCAGTCTTATTTCAATCTCAACCTTCGTGTCCAAACTTGTGAACTTGGAAAATAATTTACTTTGAGGAGGACAAGAGGGTTTGTTGCTGAATGTGTAGTGAATCATTTGTTCCTTGTGTTCTCTCAAACAATGATCCTGTGGTTAGAATGTAATGTCTGCGGTGAATTATATATATTTTTGGTCTTTTAGTCCTTTGTTCCTTGCCAATTTCCTGTTCCCTCCCTCCCCGCGTTGCTGGCTAGCTGCGTGACCTCATCTCCATCCAGGGTGGTGGCACCCACCCACCTCGCATAGCCAGAGTCACCCAACCCCTGCCTTCATCGTAGAGTAAAGGGGAGGCCGTTTAAGACTGAGGTGAGAAAAAACTTTTTCACCCAGAGAGTTGTGAATTTGTGGAATTCCCTGCCACAGAGGGCAGTGGAGGCCAAGTCACTGGATTGATTTAAGAGAGAGTTAGATATGGGGACTCTCTGCGTGCAGTTCCAGAAGAGGATCTATTGTACTCATGTATGTTCAACAGATGCGACCTATAAAGCATCTTGTCGGGATGCATCACAGCTCGGTTTGGGAACAGCTCCATCCAAGACCCGCAAGAAATTGTAGAATTGTGGGCGCAGCCCAGACCATCACATCACACAAACTAACCTCCCTTCCACTGACTCCATCTACACCGCACGCTGCCTCGGCAAGGCCAGCAGCATCATCAAGGACCAGTCGCACCCCCGGTCACTCCCTCTTCTCCCCTCTCCCATCGGGCAAGAGGTACAGAAGTGTGAAAACGCACACCTCCAGATTCAGGGACAGTTTCTTCCCAGCTGTTATCAGGCAACTGAACCATCCTACCACAACCAGAGAGAGGGCCTGACCTCCCATCTACCTCATTGGAGACCCTCGGACTATCTTTAATCGGACTTTTCTGCACTTTATCCTGCACTACACAGTATTCCCTTTATCCTGTATCTTTACACTGCGGACGGCTTGATTGTAATAGACACAGAATGCTGGAGTAACTCAGCGGGACAGGCAGCATCTCTGGAGAGAAGGAATGGGTGACACTTCAGGTCGAGACCCTTCTTCAGGCTCAGGATCGATTGTAATCATGTATTGTCTTTCCGCTGACTGGTTAGCACGCAACAAAAAGCTTTTCACTGTACCTCGGTACACGTGACAATAAACTAAACTGAAACTACCGATGGGATTAAGGTAACTACCTAGAAAAAGCGACCTTTGTGCTTTGTAAGTGTCAGACTAATGCTATTCGGGACCTCCAAGCCACGGAGTGTGTTCGACCGTCCCGACGTCAGAGTTTGGATCATCCCGACGAGAGGGCCCGTACATCGGGCAGTCCATAGTGACGACTACGGAGGGTTCATGACCCTGACCACGGGTGAACAAAGGAGGAGGACTGACTGAACTTTGTTGCCTTTCACCACAGTGAAGAATGCTGTGGTGGATGTTTGTGTTAAATCTTATTGTGTATTGTGTGTTCTTTTTAAGTGTATCGCTGCTGGCAAATTCATCTCACTGCACCTTCGTTGGTGCCTGTGACGAATAAAGTTGACTTTGACTTTGACGTGTGAGTTTCGTTACTCTATCAGCAATGCCCTGTGTATGTATTTGCCACCGTACAGACTTGCTTCACGCTGCAGTCTCGTCAGTGATTTCATTATCCCAGTCAGCCGTGATATTATCAGTTTCTTTCAACACTTTTTTCCACCTCATTCTGCATTTTGCAAACCCTTGTATGTAATCTGGCCAGTCAAACGATATTTATGTTAAGCATGGCCTGGCTCCAATTTTTAAGAGTGAATTCAAAACCAAAATTAGAATTTAAATAGAATGTTTTCTAAATATACTCTCTCAGCTCAATGACAAATCAAACTACACATACTGGCACCAGTTTATAGAACAGGCAGGAGCAGTAATCAATAGATTACAATCTGAGATCAATAATAAAGCTACCAATACAAAAATTGTGGGATGTTATTCATATCTGGGCTATGCTCATAAGCGATAGGAGCGGATTCAGGCCATTCGGCCCATCAAGTCTACTCCGCCATTCAATCATGGCTGATCTATCTCTCCCTCTTCACCCCATTCTCCTGCCATCTCCCCGTAACCCCTGACAAATGCTGTGCTTATCTTGGGTGGCACGATGGCACAGTGGTAGAGTTGCTGCCTTACAATGGACAATAGACAATAGGTGCAGGAGCAGGCCATTTGGCCCTTCGAGCCAGCACCGCCATTCAATGCGATCATGGCTGATCATCCCCAATCAGTACCCCGTTCCTGCCTTCTCCCCTAAAAAAGAGCGCTTGCAGCGCCATAGACCCGGGTTCGAACCTTACTACGGGTGTTGTCTAACCTACAAACCTGTACGTCTTTGGAGTGTGGGAGGAAACTGGAGCACCCGGAGAAAACCCACACAGGTCACGGGGAGAAGGTACAAACTCCGTACAGACAGCACCAGTAGTCGGGATGGAACCCGGGTCTCCGGCGCCGTGAGGCAGCAGCTCTACCCACTGCGCCACCGTGCCAACCTAGTGAATACGCTTCTTCTGCATTAACCACTGCGTGACCTTGTTAGGACCTCCACACACCAGTCCTATGTACAACATTGCTCCAGCTCCCTTCATTCCACCGGCATAATACACAAAACTAACCAACAAGGTTGTCTTAATTAGTTTATGCAGGCATTTGAGAGATAGGTCTCAAATATCAGACAACTGGTGTAGTGGTACTGCTGGTGATACTACCTTACAGTGGGCCAAACGGTTTCAGGTTTCACAGAATTAACAGATCGTATTATTGGGAGGTACCTGTACACAAAAGTGCTGGAGAAACTCAGCGGGTGCAGCAGCATCTATGGAGCGAAGGAAATAGGCGACGTTTCGGGACGAAACCCTTCTTCAGACTGATGGGGGTGGGGGGGAGAAGGAAGGAAAAAGGGAGGAGGAGGAGCCCGAGGGTGGGTGGATGGGAGGAGACAGCTCGAGGGTTAAGGAAGGGGAGGAGACAGCAAGGGCTAGCAAAACTGGGAGAATTCAACGTTCATGCCAACCGGACGCAAGCAACCCAGGCGGAATATGAGGTGCTGTTCCTCCAATTTCCGGTGTTGCTCACTCTGGCAATGGAGGAGACCCAGGACAGAGAGGTCGGATTGGGAATGGGAGGGGGAGTTGAAGTGCTGAGCCACCGGGAGTTCAGGTAGGTTATTGCGGACTGAGCGGAGGTGTTCGGCGAAACGATCGCCCAACCTACGCTAGTCTCCCCGATGTAAATCAGCTGACATCTAGAGCAGCGGATGCAGTAGATGAGGTTGGAGGAGATACAGGTGAACCTTTGTCGCACCTGGAACGACTGTTTGGGTCCTTGAATAGAGTCGAGGGGGGAGGTGAAGGGACAGGTGTTGCATTTCTTGCGGTTGCAACGGAAAGTGCCCGGGGAGGGGGTGGTACGGGAGGGAAGGAAAGAATTGACGAGAAAGTTGCGGAGGGAGCGGTCTTTGCGGAAGGCAGACATAGGGGGAGATGGGAAGATGTGGCGAGTGGTGGGGTCACGTTGGAGGTGGCGGAAATGGCGGAGGATTATGTGCTGTATTTGCCGGCTGGTGGGGTGAAAGGTGAGGACTAGGGGGGGCTCTGCCCTTGTTGCGAGTGCGGGGATGGGGAGAGAGAGCAGTGTTGCGGGGTATGGAAGAGACCCTGGTGCGAGCCTCATCTATGGTGGAGGAGGGGAATCCCCGTTCCCTGAAGAGCGAGGACATTTCCGATGCCCTGGTGTGGAACGTCTCATCCTGGGAACAGATGCGGCGTAGGCGGAGGAATTGAGAGTAGGGGATGGAGTCTTTACAGGGGGCAGTCGTATTATTGGGAACTAGTTTTGTAAACCCCCTGAATCATATTGCAGCTGAGTGCTGATCTGTACAGATACTTGGTTCTTGGTTCTTGGTTTCTTGGTCCTCCAAAATATTCCAAATGGAATTTAAACTGGAGGTGGTGAAGGGAGGACTTAAGCTAGAAAGGGTTATTGGGAAGAAAGAGCTACCGTAAATGTAGTTGTATCTGGTTGGGTAACTATAGTAGGGTGAAGACTATTCCATGCTTTAATTGTGCGGGGGAAGAACGAATTGCTGTCCACATCTGTACATACTTACTCCTGCTACCAGTTGAAAGGTCCGTTAGTCAACATGGAGCTGACCAAAGAAGATGGTCGCCATCAGGAAGCCAGTGGCTACGCTGTGATAATAGACAACAGACAATAGGTGCAGGAGTAGGCCATTCGGCCCTTCGAGCCAGCACCGCCATTCAATGTGATCATGGCTGATCATCCCCGTATACTGTTCCTGCCTTCTCCCCTGCCTTCTGCCTTCTAGTCAAAGATAGACACAAAATGCTGGAGTAACTCAGCGGGACAGGCAGCATCACTGGAGAGATGGAATGGGTGACGCGATGGATCAAGACCCTTCTTCAGAGTCAGGTTGAGGCAGGGACTATCACAACATTTAAGAAACATTCAGACAGGTATGTCTATGACCTAGCCCTGAGCTTATTGTAACCTGCTCATGACATTTTCACCTGCATTGAGAGGAAAATAAATAATATAATGACTTAAAAGAGATTACAGTCTGACTGAAACATAATGTATTAGTGTTATCTATACTGTTAAATACTGTAAACAGGCTTCTGAACATTCCTTCCATAAGCTAGGGTGCTGTCCGATTCACCTCTACCCCATTGTGGACATTGGACTTTGTCTGTGGAACTGATGCGCTACAATGCTGAGAACTATATTCTGCACTCTGTATCTTCCCCTTTGCTCCACCTATTGGACTGGAGTTTGACCTGATTGTATTTATGTGTAGTGTTATCTGATCTGTTTGGACAGCACGCGGAACAAAGCTGTTCACTGTACCTCGCTACAGGTGACAATAATGAACCTGAACCTAAACAGACAATAGACAATAGGTGCAGTAGTAGGCCATTCGACCCTTCGAGCCAGCACCGCCATTCAATGTGATCATGGCTGATAATCCACAATCAGTACCCCGTTCCTGCCTTCTCCCCATATCCCCTGACTCCGCTATCTTTAAGAGCCCTATCTAGCTCTCTCTTGAAAGTATCCAGAGAACCGGCCTCCACCGCCCTCTGAGGCAGAGAATTCCACAGACTCACCACTCTCTGTGAGAAAAAGTGTTTCCTCGTCTCCGTTCTAAATGGCTTACTCCTTATTCTTAAACTGTGGCCCCTGGTTCTGGACTCCCCCAAAACCCATGTCCACAAATAGAAAAGCATGAATTAATTAAATCCTTTTCAGAATGGAATAATATTAGACTTCACCCTCCGTAACGTAGATAATTCAACTTGTGTGTGGCGTGCACGGCCTAAAGTTGTAAGACAACTTGTTCTATTTGATTTTTTGTTTGTGCATGTCGGGTTAATTGCATTAGTCGAACCGGGGTGGACCACGTGAATGTTGCAATCTCCCACCCCAATAATCCAACAAATGTTTGGAATAGTTATCATTTGGCTACAGTTTTGTTTAACATGTTTAACCATATATAACCATATAACAATTACAGCACGGAAACAGGCCTTCTAGTCCGTGCCGAACACTTCCTCTCACCTAGTCCCATCTACCTGCACTCAGACCATAACCCTCCATTCCTTTCCCGTCCATATACCTATCCAATTTATTTTTAAATGATAAAATCGAACCTGCCTCCACCACCTTCACTGGAAGCTCATTCCACACAGCTACCACTCTCTGAGTAAAGAAGTTCCCCCTCATGTTACCCCCTAAACTTCTGTCCCTTAATTCTCAAATCATGTCCTCTTGTTTGAATCTTCCCTACTCTCAATGGAAAAAGCTTATCCACGTCAACTCTGTCTATCCCTCTCATCATTTTAAAGACCTCTATCAAGTCCCCCCTTAACCTTCTGCGCTCCAAAGAATAAAGATCTAAGGTGTAAATGTGATTAACATCAGGCTGCCCAGCTAAACATCTTTCCTCCATTCATTGAAATAAAAGCAATCTTTTCTAAGCTATCTAAGTTGGGGAAAAAAAATATCTGTCTCTCTGTGTCAAGTTACTTCTTGGGGGGGAAAAAAGGAGATTTAATGTGTAATATGAATCTAAATTAAATTGTGATATGCCTGGTGGTGTTAATTTATTTGGGCCATTATTCTTCATTACTAAAGTGGGCTCACACAGACAACAAATAAAGGGAGAGATTAAACATAGACAATAGGTGCAGGAGGAGACCATTCGGCCCTTCGAGCCAGCACCGCCATTCATTGTGATCATGGCTGATCGTCCCCTATCAATAACCCGTGCCTGCCTTCTCCCCATATCCCTTGACTCCACTAGCCCCTAGAACTCTATCTAACTCTCTCTTAAATCCATCCAGTGATTTGGCCTCCACTGCCCTCTGTGGCAGGGAATTCCACAAACTCACAACTCTCTGGGTGTAAAAGTTTTTTCTCACCTCAGTCTTAACTGACCTCCCCTTTATTCTAAGACTGTGTGTGGCCCCTGGTTCTGGACTCGCCCAACATTGGGAACATTTTTCCTGCATCTAGCTTGTCCAGTCCTTTTATAATTTTATATTAAACATGTTAAAAAACAAAGAAAAGACTGTTACAGAGATAGGTTGAATAAGTAAGGTCTTTATTCTCTGGAGCGCAGAAGGTTAAGGGGGGACTTGATAGAGGTCTTTAAAATGATGAGAGGGATAGACAGAGTTGATGTGGACAAGCATTTCCCTTTGAGAATAGGGAAGATTCAAACAAGAGGACATGACTTCAGAATTAAGGGACAGAAGTTTAGGGGTAACATGAGGGGGAACTTCTTTACTCAGAGAGTGGTAGCTGTGTGGAATGAGCTTCCAGTGGAAGTGGTGGCGGCAGGTTCGTTGGTATCATTTAAAAATAAATTGGATAGGCATATGGATGAGAAGGGAATGGAGGGTTATGGTATGAGTGCAGGCAGGTGGGACTAAGGGAAAAAAGTGTTCGGCACGGACTTGTAGGGCCGAGATGGCCTGTTTCCGTGCTGTAATTGTTATATGGTTATATGGTTATGTGATATTGTCTTATATCTGTATATATATATATCCCTTCTATACTCAAACAGGTTAAGGTGTTCACTTGGGTAGCTTACACCCCAGCGGTATGAATATTGACTTCTCTAATTTCAAGTAATCCTGGCTTTCCATCTCCCCCCCCCCCCCCCCCCCCACCCCCCAACACATAATTTTTTAAGGGAGAGATAGATAGATTCTTCATTACCACAGGTGCCACTGGTTATGGGGAGAAGGCAGGAGAATGGGATTAGGAGGGAGAGATAGATCAGCCATGCTTGAATGGTGAAATACTCGATGGACCGAATGGCCTAATTCTACTCCTATCCCGTATGACCTTCCCTCCTTCCCAGTTCACCGACCAGTCTGACAATCTCCGACTACATTTGATCATATTGAATGGCGGTGCAGGCTCGAAGGGCCGAATGGCCTCCTCCTGCACCTATTGTCTATGTTTCGACGTTTCGATGTTACTTGCCTCATCTCTATTTTTTGTCCAGAAAACATTCCTTTAATGGTGCACGGCTTTCATAATGGAAGGCTTAACACGCATTTGGTGTATGTAGGCTAGACAGTCTGTGGGCAAATGGACCAGGCTTAGGACAGGGCTAAGCATAGAAACATAGACACATAGAAACATAGACACATAGAAACATAGACACATAGAAACATAGAAACATAGACAATAGGTGCAGGAATAGGCCATTCAGCCCTTCGAGCCTGCACCGCCATTCAATATGATCATGGCTGATCATCCAGCTCAGTATCCTGTACCTGCCTTCTCTCCATACCCCCTGATCCCTTTAGCCACAAGGGCCACATCTAACTCCCTCTTAAATATAGCCAATGAACTGGCCTCAACTACCTTCTGTGACAGAGAATTCCAGAGATTCACCACTCCCTGTGTGAAAAATGTTTTTCTCATCTCAGTCCTAAAAGATTTCCCCCTTATCCTTAAACTGTGGCCCCTTGTTCTGGACTTCCCCAACATCGGGAACAATCTTCCTGCATCTAGCCTGTCCAACCCCTTAAGAATGTTGTAAGTTTCTATAAGATCCCCCCTCAAATTTCTAAATTCTAGCGAGAGACAATTACAAGTCGTTCAAGAAGGAACTGCAGATGCTGGAAGATCGAAGGTAGACAAAAATGCTGGAGAAACTCAGCGGGTGCAGCAGCATCTATGGAGCGAAGGAAATAGGCGACGTTTCGGGCCGAAACCCTTCTTCAGACTGAGAAAGAGACAATCACAAGTCTCTTTCTCAGTCCATGTTTAGGTATCATTTCGTGACGCTTGAATATGTTTTGCGTGAAAAATATGTCACCTGCTCTCTCCGTTTGCATTTTCTATCAGCAAACATTTGATCAGAGTTTAAACCAAGGAGCTTGTTTCACTTTACACAATGTGCAGGGAGGAACAGCAGATGCCGGTTTACACCGAAGATAGACACACACAAAACACCGGAGTCAAACTCTCAGCGGGACAGGCAGCATTTCTGGAGAGAAGGGACTGGTGGCGTTTCGGGTCGAGACCTGAAGACGTTCTCCCTGTGGCCGCGTGGGTTTTCTCCGGATGCTCGGGTTTCCTCCCACACTCCAAAGACTTGGAGAAAGGTCTCGACCCGAAAACGTTCACCCATTCTTTCCCTCCAGAAAACAGTTTCTCTCCGTTTTATTTTATATTTGCAGAGATTTGATCTGAGTTAAAATCGGGACCCCCCGTTTCACTTGCAAAATAATTCCTCCAGCTTCAGTTCGGTCGTGTCCTTAAAATTAGAAGAATTTTTTTCTTTTGAATACCTATTTGACCAGCGTTCTGAAGAAGACGTACACACACACACACACACACACACACACACACACACACAAACACACACTCACACACACACACACACACACACACACACACACACACACACACACTCACACACAAACACACACACTCACACACACACACACACACACACACTCACACACAAACACACACACTCACACACACACACTCACACACACACACACACACACTCACACACACACACACACACACACACACAAGCACAAACACACACACTCACACACACACACACACACACACACATATATATAAGGTAGACAAAAATGCTGGAGAAACTCAGCGGGTGCAGCAGCATCTATGGAGCGAAGGAGATAGGTAACGTTTCGGGACGAAACACAAGGGGAAATAGGCAACGTTTCGGGCCGAAACCCTTGGGTTTCGGCCCGAAACGTTACCTATTTCCTTCGCTCCATAGATGCTGCTGCACCCGCTGAGTTTCTCCAGCACTTCGTGTCTATCTCCGGTTTAAACCAGCATCTGCAGTTCCTTCCGACACAGTGTTTTTTTTAAAATATTCTTATCGAAGGGATTATCTAGTCGACACGCGCTATTTATTGTGGTTATCCGATTACTTTTCAAAAATCATTTGACTTGGTAATTTTGAAGGCAACCGCGAACCCAGATACCGTGCATTGTAAACCCTGGAGTAACTCAGCGGGTCAGGCAGCATCTGTGGAGAACATGGATAGGTGACGTTTCACAGAGTGCTGGAGTAACTCAGCGGGTCAGGCAGCATCTGTGGAGAACATGGATAGGTGACGTTTCGGGTCGAGACCCTTCTTGCACAGAAGTATTGTTCAGTGATGTTCACCCCATAATCTCCTCACTGTCACGGTGGCGCAGCGGGTAGAGTCGCTGCCTCACGGCGCCGGAGACCCGGGTTCCATCCTGACTACGGGCGCTGTCTGTACGGAGTTTGCAAGTTCTCCCCGTGGCTCAGATTTCCTCCCACACTCCAAAGACGTGCAGGTTTGCAGGTTAATATAAATATAACATTGTCCAGAGTGTGTGTAGTGTTAGTTAGTGTGCGGGGACCGCGGGCTCGGTGGGCCGAAGGGCCTGATTCCGTGCTGGATCTCTAAACTAGACGCTAGTTTTAATCCACATTCCCCTTCACGTCGTCATTGGGGAAGTCCAGAACAAGGGGTCACAGTTTAAGGATAAGGGGG
>NC_045963.1:80827079-80832079 GCF_010909765.2 Amblyraja radiata | reverse complement strand
CAGAACAAGGGGTCGCAGTTTAAGGATAAGGGGGAAGTCTTTTAGGACCGAGATGAGAAAAACATTTTTCACACAGAGAGTGGTGAATCTGTGGAATTCTCTGCCACAGAAGGTAGTTAAACAATAGTGACCCGCCCGCGCCCAACCTCCTCCGCTTTCCACCTTCATATTCGGGCTGACATTTTAAATCCCAAGTCTTTATTAAAAAATTAACTCCAGTTTCTCTTATTTGTCTCAAACATTCTCCGTTCCATTCTGCCTCTTTCAGCTGCGAGTAAGAATTTAATTGTAGATAGACACACAAAAAGCTGGAGTAACTCAGCGGGACAGGCAGCATCTCTGGAGAGAAGGAAAGGGTGACGTTTCGGGTCGAGACCCTTCTTCAGACTGAGAGTTAGGGGGCGAGAGGGAGAATAGAGATATGGAAGGGCAAGGTGTGAAAACGAGAGTTCAAAGGGGAAGTTCAAAGGTGAAGTTGGACAGGCTAGATGCAGGAAGATTGTTCCCGATGTTGGGGAAGTTCAGAACAAGAGGTCACAGTTTAAGGATAAGGGGGAAATCTTTTATGACCGAGATGAGAAAAACATTTTTCACACATAGAGAGTGGTGAATCTGTGGAATTCTCTGCCACAGAAGGTAGTTGAGGCCACAGTTCATTGACTATATTTAAGAGGGAGTTAGATGTGGCCCTTGTGGCTGAAGGGATCAGGGGGTATGGAGAGAAGGCAGGTACAGGATACTGAGTTGGATGATCAGCCATGATCATATTGAATGGCGGTGCAGGCTCGAAGGGCCGAATGGCCTACTCCTGCACCTATTGTCTATGTTTCTATGTCTCCCTTCTGCCTCTTCTGCTGCGAGTAAGAATTTAATTGTAGATAGACACAAAAAAAGCTGGAGTAACTTAGCGGGGACGGGCAGCATCTGTGGAGAGAGAAGGAACGGGTGACGTTTCGGGTCGAGACCCTCCTTCAGACTGTGAGTCGGGGGGGGGGGGGGGGGGGGGGGCGAGAGATATAGAGAGATTTGGAAGAACGATAGGGCACAAACAAATTAACGACGAGAAAGGAAACATAGAAACGCGCCAGAATTGAAATATTGTCCTGATTATTGCATTAAATGTTTTAATCCGCTTCTCGCTGCATCTGGAATGGAAGCTGGGCTTGTGTGTGTGTGTGTGTGTGTGTAACTAGAGTTTATAATATTGCCCCCAGTCGCCTGCGTCTTGGCTCCCAGCAGTTTGATTTACTAATCTGAATATTTACATCAATATCTGTTGACAGTCGACCTTCTGGAGAAGGAACCGCGGCGTGTCTTGGGATGGAAATTATTCGCAGAGTAATTTTTCAACGGCTGGCGAGGATTCGCTTCGCCAAAGACAGAGCCCCCTTCTTTTTTGTTTTAACTAACTCACTCTCTCCCCTTAACGAAATCGCGGCGAATTTTACAGCCCCCCCCCCCCCCCCCCGGGGTTTATTGCAGAGAGAGAGAGAGAGAGAGAGAGAGAGCTCTTGCCAACTGGGCCCAACCTTATCAACCAAACCTCGAAACGCAACGATTAAACAGGGAATAAACCGCGATTGTACAGTCTGAAGAAGGGTCTCGGCCCGAAACGTCGAGTTTCTCCAGCATTTTTAAGGGTCTCGACCCGAAATGTCATCTATTTCCTTCGCTCCACATAGATGCTGCCTCTCCCGCTGAGTTTCTCCAGCATTTTTAAGGGTCCCGACCCGAAATGTCGCCTATTCCTTCGCTCCACAGAGATGCTGCCTCACCCGCTGAGTTACTCCAGCATTTTTGTCTCCCTTCGATTTTTCCAGCATCTGCAGTTCCTTCTTAAACAGGGAATACAACACCATGTTTATTCCCCTAAGATAGACACTAAAAGCCGGAGTTAACTCCGCAGGACAACGGCTCCACTCGATACCCAGAAATTTTCTTGTGAGACTTGCCCTTGTTCGAGTTCTTTTCGAATTTAATTTCGTTGAGTTTTTTTAACCCTCCACCTGAAAACCGCTCGCGTGGAAAACAGGTTTAAGAAGGAAATGCAGATGCTGGAAAATCGGAGGTAGACAAAAAAATGCTGGAGGAACTCAGCGGGTGAGGCAGCATCTGTGGAGCGAAGGAAATAGGCGACGTTTCGGGTCGAAACCCTTTCGGGTTTCGACCCGAAATGTCACCTATTTCCTTCCAGGGACTCGACCCGAAACGTCGCCTATTTCCTTCGCTCCATAGATGCTGCTGCACCCGCTGAGTTTCTCCAGCATTTTTGTCTACCTCCGATTTTCCAGCATCTGCAGTTCCTTCTTAAACCTGTTTCCATGTGTCTAACCTCCGCTTGGAAAACATGCTCAGCCGCGACGCAAATTCAGTCCGGGTTTAAATGATGGTCTTGGAGAAAAATAATGTATTTATGCTCCAATTAATGGCACAAAAGAGACACACACACACACACACACACACACACACACACACACACACACACACACACACATACTGTGTATAGCATTCCATACTAAATGTGGACACTTTATTCTAAGGGTCTGGCGGCGATTTGTTGGTACATAAATAAATACATTGTGCTGATTGGGAAACGGGTCTAGTGTTCAGAGGTAGACGGTGGCGCAGCGGTAGAGTTGCTGCCTCACGGCGCCGGAGACCCGGGTTCGATCCCGACTACGGCTGCTGTCTGAACGGAGTTTGACCGTTCTCCCCGTGACCTGCGTGGGTTTTCTCCGGTGCTCCGGTTTCTTCCCACACTCCAAAGTCGGGCTTGATTAAAAAAATGGAATGTTGTCCAAGTTGGTGATATGCAGAGTACTGCCCCGCCGACTGCAAGAATCAGAAAGGTGCAGAAGTTTTAAAGGCGTTCTGTACATGAACTCAATTTTCCCGGACGGCGGAGATCGGACACTAAATGCTGGAGTAACTCAGCGGGTCAGGCAGCATCTGTGGTGAGAAAAAATGGGTGACGTTTCGTGTCGAGACCCTTCTTCAGGCTGATAGTTCGGGCGGCACCTGAATCAACCAGTACTTGGGACCCACTCTGTAACATCTTGGCAAGATTCGACAACTCACATTACACGATTACTGAAAGATTAAACCAGTCCAACGTCCATTCAAGAGCTTGTTTCAGGGAATGTTTTTACATTCGCCATGTACAATATATCTAATATATCATTTCTGCCTTATTCATCACAGTTTTATTTTTCAGTCTGAAGAAGTGTCCAGACCCGAAACGTCACCTATCCATGTTCTCCACAGATGCTGCCTGACCCGCTGAGTTACTCCAGCACTCTGTGAAACGTCACCTATCCATGTTCTCCACAGATGCTGCCTGACCCGCTGAGTTACTCCAGCACTCTGTGAAACGTCACCTATCCATGTTCTCCACAGATGCTGCCTGACCCGCTGAGTTTCTCCAGCATTTTTGTCTACCTTCGATTTTCCAGCATCTGCAGTTCCTTCTTAAACAAAGGATCGCAAGGTTTACTCGAAGACTTATTTTAACACAGTCCGTGTAAATCTAATTCATAATTTCTGCGTGTTTCTTTTGGTGTTATTTACAATCAACAATACACACACACGCGCACGTATATATAAAGTCGTTGTATCTTGTGTTGTATTTTACAGAGATATTACATCACATATTGAATTTGTTGTAGACTGGTCATGGGTTCATAAACCAGAACGTTAATCATAGAGTTACAATGATGCTATTTTAATTTTACCTGGTTATAATAAGGCTTATGTAATTTGGCCTTGAAATTAACAGACAATAGACAATAGGTGCCATTCGGCCCTTCGAGCCAGCACCACCATTCAATGTGATCATGGCTGATCATCCACAATCAGTACCCCGTTCCTGCCTTCTCCCCATATCCCCTGACTCCGCTATCTTTAAGAGCCCTATCTAGCTCTCTCTTGAATGCATCCAGAGAACCGGCCTCCACTGAGGCAGAGAATTCCACAGACTCACAACTCTCTGTGTGAAAAAGTGTTTCCTCGTCTCCGTTCTAAATGGCTTACTCATTATTCTTAAACTGTGTGTGGCTCCTGGTTCTGGACTCGAATTAAGGCTTGAATTTAAGGTGTATGTAATGAAACTGTAGCATCGATACTTTGCAGTTGAATAACACAGTCACCATTGCATCGAGCGGGATATTTTTCTGGGCATTCGTTTCCAATATATAAATGGGATAAACTCCGAGGGAGTAAGCCGGCGAAACGTCTTGTTTGTCGGGCAGATTCAAGGAGCAAGGAGCTGAGATGCATGGATTGCTGTTGGGACCGGGAGTAGAATTGGTAATGAGACATTAGGCTGGAATGCGCGGTTTGTTTTGAAAACCAAAAATAAATATGATCAATGATTCACAAAGAATAATATGTCGAATACAAACAGCAACACCAACCAACAAACCCACCGCCACAATACACAGCAAAAACACACTCATATACTGAGTATTAAACAGCTCTGGTACAACGAGCTGGAGTAACTCAGCGGGACAGGCAGCTTCGTCTGAAGAAGGGTCTCGACCCGAAACGTCACCCGAATTCCTTCCCTCCAGAGATGCTGCCTGTCCCACTGAGTTACTCCAGCTTTTTGTGTCTATCTTCGGTTTGATCCAGCGTCTGCAGTAACAATTAGGTCACAATTCTTGTCAGGGATCTGGAATGGGCGTTAGTGGTTTTGTGGGAGGAGGTAGTGTTTACATTTCGTGGGTCATTCGTAATCAGAGTAATATTCTGCTGTTGACTAGGGTTGTGGTAAAATCATAAGAAAGCCATTTAGAACGGAGACGAGGAAACACTTTTTCTCACAGAGGGTGGTGAATCTGTGGAATTCATTGCCACAGACGGCTGTGGAGGACAAGTCAGTGGATATATTTAAGGCAGAGATAGATAGATTCTGGATTAGTGCGGGTGTCAGGGGTTATGGGGAGAAGGCAGGAGAATGGGGCAAATTTGCCTAGAACTGCACATGGTGGAGAGAGGGAGAG
>NC_045963.1:80683908-80826879 GCF_010909765.2 Amblyraja radiata | reverse complement strand
CTTCAAGCAGTCATTGTATGCAAAGGATATGCAACAAAATACTAAACATGACTACTTTCATTTACATTACATTGTTGTGTCCCAAACATTATGGTGCCCTGAAATGGGGGGGACTATGTATAAACACTGCTGTAATTTCTACATGGTGAAACCAAAATGTATAAAAATGGCCTTTATTAAAATCTGACTGTGAACTTTAACCACATGTGATTTTTTTTTCTATTACAAATCTCAAATTGTGGAGTACAGAGGCAAATAAATAAATGATGGGTCTTTGTCCCAGATATAATGGAGGGCATTGTATACCCATTTATTTATATATGTATACTGAACTAGTAGATTAACACAAAAGGCTGGAGTAACTCAGCGGGCCAGGCAGCATCTCTGGACGTTTCACAAGTTATAGGAGTAGAATTAGGCCATTCAGCCCATCAAATCTTCTCTGCCCATTCTATCATGGCTGATCTCTCTGCCTCCTAATCCCATTTTCCTGCCTTCTCCCCATAACCCCTGACACCCGTTCTAATCAAGAATTTGTCTAACTCTGCCTTAAAAATATCCACTGACTTGGCCTCCACAGCCCTCTGTGACAATGAGTTCCACAGTTTCACCACCCTCGGTCTAAAGAAGTACCTCCTCACCTCCTTTCTAAAAAAAGTCTCCTTTAATTCTGAGGCTGTGACCTCTGGTCCTAGACTCTCCCATCAGTTGAAACATCCTCTCCACATCCATTCTACAGTGCTGAACTAGTATCTACCTCTTTGGTGACCCTTGGACTATCCTTGATCGGACTTTGCTGGCTTTACCTTGCACTAAACATTATTCCCTTTATCACGTATCTATGCATTGCAGATGGCTCGATTGTAATCACGTATTGTCTTCCCGCTGACTGGTTAGCGCGCGACAAAAAGCTTTACACTGTACCTCGCTACACGTGACAGTAAGCTAAACTGAAACTGAACACTGTGTACCTGACGCACTGTGTTCCAGTTGACTGAGAACGGACTCAAAACACTCACGAGCAAGCAAGCAAGCGCAGGCAAGGATACGTAGCCAGTCTTAATGGGCCTGTCCCACTTACGCAACTTTTTCGGCTTCACAGGTCGTTGCAGGTGGCCGAACATTTTCAACGTGTTGAGAATCCAGTGGCGACCAGAACAAGGTACGACTCTTTGTGCGACTACTCACGACCATACAGGCTTCACCCCGCGACATGTCGCCTGTACGGTCGTGAGTCGTCTCCTCAGTCGCCCAAAGAGTCGTAGCGTCTTTCTGGTCACCGCTGGATTTTCGACGTTTAAAATTTTCGGCGACCTATGACGGGTGCCGGCAGTCGCCGAAAAAGTTGCGTAAGTGGGACAGGCCCTTGAAGAGTAGCTTAGAAAACAGTGAACCAAGTATGAAGCTATGGTGGGGGGGGGGGGGGAAGCAACACGGAAAAAATTAGAAGAGGATTAAAAAAAAATATTGTATGAGGAGGGAAATTTAAAGAATGGTGCTGAAACAAGATGTTGAGGCAAAGACCCCATTGTACTTACTTCCCCCTTGCTTTTGCGACTTGTTAATTAGGTCGTTACATGTAGTGCCACTGGCCCTCCATCCCTACATTCATGCCTATTCCACTCATTGGTCCTAGAGGGGAGATAAACAAAATCCAAGAAGAGGCCAGAAAAATGAGCAAAAGTCAAAAAACAGGGAAAGAAAGAAAAAAGAAAAAAAAAAAAAAAAGTTTTTTAATAGTAACCCTTCCTTTTCTCTCTTTTAACAGCAGGATGCCAGGGTCAAGTGGGGTTATGGCCCCCATGGAGTGGAGTGGAGAGGAAGGTCTCTCCATTCTCCACCGTTAGGTGCACAGAAGACAGGCGAGGCAAGGCAAGGCAGGGCAAGTGGAGGTGGAGCAGATGAAGGGGGGTTAGTTCCCTGGTGAGGGCCCTCTGAGCGTGTAAGGTGGTGATGGGACGCTGCTGAGCAGGGAAAGGAAGACACACAAACTCCGAGGAGGAAGGGGGGGGAGGGGAGAAATCAAAACCGATCGAGTTGCTTACCGGGTGGCCTGATCCCCATATGTTGCGGGCTGTCCATCACGAAACCTCCCATCGGCTGGCCCTCGGGGTTGTAAGGGGCACCTTGACTCACTGTGGGGAAAGAACAAGTCTACACGTCACCCTCTGCCCACTCCACTGGAATGGAATGGAATACCATATTCACCAGTCAATGAAAGTAAGCATGCAGGTACAGCAGGCAGTGAAGAAAGCCAATGGCCTTCGTAACTAGAGGAGTTGAGTATAGGAGTAAAGAGGTCCTTCTGCAGTTGTACAGAGCCCTAGTGAGACCACACCTGGAGTATTGTGTGCAGTTTTGGTCCCCTAATTTGTGGAAGGACATTCTTGCTATTGAGGGAGTGCAGCGTAGGTTTACATTGTTAATTCCCTTATCATGTATCTGTACACTGTGGACGGCTCGATTGTAATCATGTATTGTCTTTCCGCTGACTGGTTAGCATGCGACAAAAAAGCTTTTCACTGTACCTCGGTATATGTGACAATAAACTAAACTGAACTAAACAAAATCTATTGGACATAAGGTGCTGGAATAAGTGAGTGGGTCAGATAGCACCTCTGGAGAACATGGAAAGGTGACGTTTCGGGATGGAACCCTACTTCAGACTAGACCCGAAAAGCCACCCATCCATGTTCTCCACAGATGCTGCCTGACCCGCTGAGTTCATCCAGCACTCTGTGAAACGTCACCTATCCATGTTCTCCACAGGTGCTGTCTGACCCGCTGAGTTACTCCAGCACTCTGTGAAACGTCACCTATCCACGTTCTCCACAGATGCTGCCTGACCCGCTGAGTTACTCCAGCACTCTGTGAAACGTCACCTATCCATGTTCTCCACAGATGCTGCCTGACCCACTGAGTTACTCCAGCACTCTGTGAAACGTCACCTATCCATGTTCTCCACAGATGCTGCCTGACCCGCTGAGTTACTCCAGCACTCGGTAATCCTAGGGCTGTATCTTTTCATATATCAACCAGCATCTGCAGTTCCTTGTTTCTACACACTATTGTCTCGGCAGAAACCATAATATGAAGCACATGCACAGAGTCTCAATTCTCTAGCTTTAGTTTAGTTTAGTTTAGTTTAGTTTAGTTTAGAGATACAGCACAGAAACAGGCCCTCAGTCCACTGAGCCCGCACCGACCAGCGATCCCCGAACACTAACACTATCCTACACACACACTAGGGACAATTTACATTTACACCAAGCCAATTAACCTGCAAACCTGCACGTCTTTGGAGTGTGGGAGGAAACCGAAGATCCCGGAGAAAACCCACGCAGGTCACGGGGAGAACGTGCAAACTCCGTGCAGACAGCACCCGGAGTCGGTATCGAACAAGGGACTGTGAGGCAGCAACTCTACCACTGGGCCACCGTGGCTTGGCAGCTTATATGCCTCAAATATCACACACGCCTGTCACAAAAAAACTGACCTGACTGATACAAACATTACTTTCAGTAATGGGGTAAACATTATCCTGATTATAGTAATCGCTACTTTATTTGGACACGTAATATTTATTAGCGGACATTTCAGTGGATATTTTTAAGGCAGAGATAGATAGATTCTTGATCAGTACGGGTGTCAGGGGTTATGGGGAGAAGGCAGGAGAATGGGGTTAGGAGGGAGAGATAGATCAGCCATGATTGAATGGCGGAGTCGACTTGATGGGCCGAATGGCCTGATTCCGCTTATATTCCTTATGACATGAAAAAGGGTAGCTCATTGGTTTATCTTTGGTCATTAAAGCAGCCCTCAAATTACCCAGATGCGCACGGAACAAAAATGATAACCAATTAAGTTTGCTCTGAAGTTAACACGGCCCCGTTCCCGCCTTTCCCCCCTAATTCCCTGACTCCGCTATCTTCAAGAGCCCCATCTAGCTCTGTCTTGAAAGTATCCAGAGAAGGTTTTGTACAATACACTTTCTATGTTCTCGTGGGCAGCACGGCAGTGCAGTGGGTAGAGTCGCTGCCTTACAGCGCTTGCAGCACCGGAGACCCGGGTTCGATCCCGACTACGGGTGCTGTCTGTACGGAGTTTGCACGTTCTCCCCGTGACCTGCCTGAGTTTTCTCCGGGTGCTCCGGTTACCTCCCACACTCCAAAGACGTGCAGGTTTGTAGGTTAATTGGCTTGGTGTAAATGTAAATTGTCCCTAATGTGTGTAGGATAGTGTTAGTGTGCGGGGATCGCTGGTCGGCACGGACTCGATGGGCCGAAGGGCCTGTTTCCGCGCTGTATCTCTAAACTAAACTAAACCAAATTCGCCATTAGAGGATGCTGGAACATCAATTGTTAGACAAAATGCGGGAACTCAGAAAACCTGACTCCTGCTCCCCAGCCAACAATGGACCATTGTGGGCTCCACTTTTCCTTGATCTTTGCCTCATTTTTGCATATTTTTAATTCATTTGTTCTATATCTCTCTCTACATCACCGTCTAGATCTCTCGTCTCCCTGTCCCCTGAGTCTCAGTCTGAAGAAGTGTCTCGACCCGAAACGTCACCTATTCCTTCTCTCCAGAGATGCCGCCTGTCCCGCTGAGTTACTCCAGCATTTTGTGCCTGTCTTCGGTTTAAACCAATTCCTTCCTAAACAGAATGCTACTTCTGCCCTGGGAGTTTCCTTCTTTTAGTGTAGTTTAGAGATACAGCGCCGAAACAGGCCATTCGGCCCATCAAATCCATGCCGCCAGCGATCCCCGCACACTTACACTACCCTACGGACAATTTAACATTTACACC
Source organism: Amblyraja radiata (assembly GCF_010909765.2). Classification (NCBI taxonomy): domain Eukaryota; kingdom Metazoa; phylum Chordata; class Chondrichthyes; order Rajiformes; family Rajidae; genus Amblyraja; species Amblyraja radiata. Next base: position 80,822,069 of record NC_045963.1, on the reverse strand, counting down.
AAGCCAATTAACCTACAAACCTGTAGGTCTTTGGAGTGTGGGAGGAAACCAGAGCACCCGGAGAAAACCCACGCAGGTCTAATCTATTCTGCCTGACCACCGATCACCTAGTTCTGTGTTCCTCCACCTCCTCATCCACTCCCTACACACTAGCATAGACACAACGTGTTTAGTTTAGTTTTGTTTAGTTTATGTTTAGAGATACAGCGCGGAAACAGGCCATTCGGCCCACCAGGCCCGCACCGACCAGCAATCCCCGCACACACACTATCACTATTTTACACGCACTAGGGGACAACATACATTTTTATACCAAGCCAAGTAACCTACAAACCTGCACGTCTTTGGAGTGCGGGAGGACCTTGGAGAAAACCCGCGCAGGTCACGGGGAGAACGTGCAAACTCCGTAGAGACAGCACCCGTAGTCAGGATGGAACCCGGGTCTCTGGCGCTGTGAGGCAGCAACTCTACCGCTGCGCCACCGTGCCTTTGAAGTGTATTAATTATGAGAGGAATCCTACGATTATATATACAGAGCTAAGTGGAGATATATCACTTTTTATGTCATGTGTAAGCAACAGTGGTTCTAGATATGAATTATCAGTGTGCCGCAAATTAAACCGATGTGCTAAATATTTAAAAAAATGAACTGCAATGCTCCGAGTTTGACTTCCAAGGATCAGAATGCCCTTTGAATGAATTATGAAGTGTTAAATGACTTAATTATGTCACATCGTGAACTCCATAAACATTAAAATAGAGAACTAGGCATATTAGATTAATCCCTCGACAAGATGAAAAGAAACATAACAGGATTCAGTTTACATATACACTCCCCAAATCATGCTGCACAGGGGACTGGGAGGTCAGTCTAGTTTATTGTCACGTGTACCGAGGTACAGTGAAAGGCTTTTGTTGTGTGCTATCCAGCCACCCCTCTCTCTCCGTCCCTCCCCCACCCAAATCGTGCCGGCTTCAAGGTCGTTGTCTGTACTCATTCTCACCCTAACACACGGCTAATACACGTGTAAGAAAGAACCGCAGATGCTGGTTACAATCAAAGATAGACACAGAGTGCTGGAGTAACTCAGCGGGTCAGGCAGCATCTGTGGAGAACATGGATAGGTGACGTTTCACAGAGTGCTGGAGTAACTCAGCGGGTCAGGCAGCATCTGTGGAGAACATGGATAGGTGACGTTTTGGGTCGGGGACCTTCTTCAGACTGACTGCAGGGAATGAAAGCTGCCAGAAGGACAAGGATTGTTGGAGACGGGAGAACGACGTTCCTTTGGGAAGGAGATGAGGAGGAATTTCTTTGGCCACAGGGTGGTGAATCTGTTGAACTCATTGCCACTGAAGGCTGTGGAGGCCAGGTCATTGGGTATTTTTAAGGCTGAGGTAGATAAGTTCTTGATTGGGAAGAGCATCCTTGGTTACGGGGAGAAGGCAGGAGAATGGGGTTGAGAGGGAAAATAGATCAGCCATAATTGAATGGCGGAGTAGACTCGATGGGCCGAATGGCTCCGATGTCGAATGGTATTGTGGTTTTAAGAGTTGTCACTGGCAGGGGAGGTCTCTTTACGTTCGGAAAAATGGCCGAAGGTGGAGGCGACGGAAGAAGAGCTCGTCTTCATTGTGGGCCGAGGATTCGTTGAGGTGGGGTCCAAGAGAAGAGGAGTGTTGGAGATAGGAGAAGGGGCAATCACAAACGGAGGAGGAGGAGGAGTGTTATAACCATATATAACCATATAACAATTACAGCACGGAAACAGGCCATCTCGGCCCTTCTAGTCCGTGCCGAACACTTACTCTCCCCTAGTCCCATCTACCTGCACTCAGACCATAACCCTCCATTCCTTTCCCGTCCATATGCCTATCCAATTTATTTTTAAATGATAAAATCGAACCTGCCTCCTCCACCACTTCCACCGGAAGCTCATTCCACACAGCTACCACTCTCTGAGTAAAGAAGTTCCCCCTCATGTTACCCCTAAACTTCTGTCCCTTAATTCTCAAATCATGTCCCCTTGTTTGAATCTTCCCTACTCTCAGTGGGAAAAGCTTATCCACGTCAACTCAGTCTATCCCTCTCATCATTTTAAAGACCTCTATCAAGTCCCCCCTTAACCTTCTGCGCTCCAGAGAATAAAGACCTAACTTGTCCAACCTTTCTCTGTAACTTAGTTGCTGAAACCCAGGCAACATTCTAGTAAATCCTCTGTACTCTCTCTATTTTGTTGACATCTCTCCTATAAGATGGGCGTTACCAGGTAAATTAGCCCCTGTAAATTGCCCCCAGTGTGCAGGGAGTGGATGAGAATGTGGGATATGTTAGAACTACTGTGGACGGGTGATCGATGGCCAGCATGGACTCGGTGGGGCCGAAGGGCCTGTTTCCACTCATCTTGTCTAAACCCAGAGCTCTGAAGATGTTGCTAAGACCCAGTTCTGCAGGTAATCCCATGGACTAGCTGGAGTCAGGATGTCCTACAAGAACTCCTATATATCGGCGAGACCATATAACCTTATAACTATATAACAATTACAGCCATCTCGGCCCTTCTAGTCCGGAAGACCAAGCGCAGGCTCGGCGATCGTTACGCTGAACACCTCCGCTCAGTCCGCCTAAACCTACCTGATCTCCCGGTGGCCCAGCACTTTAACTCCCCCTCCCATTCCCACACTGACCTTTCTGTCCTGGGCCTCCTCCATTGTCAGAGTGAGGCCCAGCGCAAATTGGAGGAACAGCAGCAGCTCATATTTCCTTTGTGTAGTTTACACCCCAGCGGTACACCCCAACATTGACTTCTCTAACTTCAGATAGCCCTTGCTTTCCCTCTCTCTCCATCCACTCCCCCTTCCCAGTTTTCCTACCAGTCTGATTGTCCTCATTTATATTTTACCTCTCTTTGCTTTGTTGTCACCTTCTCCCAGCTATCAATGATCTAGTCTTCATTTTTCCTTGATCGCCATCCCCTTTGTCTAATTTTCACCCCTTACACTTCCTTGTCTCGTATCTTCCTCTCCCTCTGTGATACAGTCCGAAGAAGGGTCGAGACCCGAAACGTCACGCACTGCTTCTCCCCAGAGGTGCTGCCCTGTCCCGCTGAGTTACTCCAGCATTTTGTGTAGTTCCTCGAGCCAACTCTGCTCACCAAACATTGCTAGCGCTTGGCTCAGGAAACTTGCAAACGCTGAAAGTAAATAAATAATCTTTAAAAAGGGCAGTCGGTGCATGGAGTGCATATTTGTTCAGCAAGAAATTGGATTGGAAAAACAGCCAAGGGGCTTCCATTAACCAGAAGCTAAATGGAACACCCACATAAAGGTTGTAGCTACAAGGCACATCAGAGACTAGGTACATCGCACTGCACCTGACTCACCTACTCATGCCCCATTGAGTGATCGCCCTGTGGGGCACAACCTTGTCCATGCCAACCAAGTTGGCACATTCTGCTTTAATCCCATCCACCAGCATTTGGCCCATGTCCCTCGAAACCCTTCCAGCCCATGGACCTGTCCAAGTGTCTTTAACAATTCATAATGTGTCGTCTGTCTGTGGAATTCTCTGCCTCAGAGGCCAGTTCTCTGGATGCTTTCAAGAGAGAGCTAGATAGGGCTCTTAAAGATAGTGGAGTCAGGGGATATGGGGAGAAGGCAGGAACGGAGTACTGATTGGGGATGATCAGCCATGATCACATTGAATGGCGGTGCTGACTCGAAGGGCCGAATGGCCTCCTCCTGCACATATTGTCTATGTTTCTATGTTTCAATGGAGCCAGAGGCAGCAGTTCTACTGAGTCTCGGTGACCTGGTGATGACATATTCTGTTATACATTCACCGCGGGGCTTCAATGTGATGGATTTACCCCCTCGATGTCAAGGTGAGTGATCAGGGAATCTCCCACACACAAATAATTTTTGTACAATTTTTCAATACAATTTACTAAAAAAAAACCATGTTTTTTGGTGCTTCTAGTTTTCTTTTTTTCAAAAACAACGTCTCAAGCGGATTTAAGCTTTCTCCGCGTTTCGTTGGAGCCGCCCTGAGGGATTGGCGGAACCTTGAGATTATATTAAACTCTTAGCTATTTGGCCTGGAACATGGCTTCAAGGGAATGTCAAATATAACATGCATCATAAAAATAAAATGAAATGGCGGAGGGCCAAGGTAAATAATAAAGGCTGTCCCTTTGTTAAAATGTATCCTTGTATTAAATAACAATGAAACAAATACGTTCGGGCTCAGCCCTCTTTCTGAAACCTTCTCCTCACAGGATTACCAGGTATTTATCAACAGGCTTGACTCTTGCCCAGGTCTAACACTTCCCCCTTGGGTCATCTTCAACTTGTGTTAATCTTACAGGAAACCGACAATGGAGAGACCATTGCGGAGTCACAGAGTGATACAGTGTGGAAACAGGCCCTTCAGCCCAACTCGCCCACACCGGCCAACATGCCCTATCTAGACTAGTCATAGAGTGATACAGTGTGGAAACAGGCCCTTCAGCCCAACTCGCCCACACCGACCAACATGTCCTTTGCCTCGAAGGTAGACAGAAACGCTGGAGAAACTCAGCGGGTGCAGCAGCATCTATGGAGCGAAGGAAATAGGCAACGTTTCTCGGGCCGAAACCCTTCCTGTCCCTTGCTGCCTGCGTTTGGCCCATATCCCTCCAAACCTGACCTATCCATGTACCTGTCTAACTGTTTCTTAAAAGTTCCAACCTCAACTACCTCCTCTGGCAGCTGCCATGTTTATGAATAGTCTTGACCCTTGTCCAGTTGTTAACTCTTTCACCCTTAGGGTGATCTTCAAGTTGTGTTATTTTTTACACAAACCTGTCTCTGGGGGAGACCATTCAGAATGATTATCCCATGAATGTAGAAGAATGGTTTCACATCCATGTTCACTTTCCTCCTTTACCAGTTTTTGAAACTTCTTTTCTTACTCCTACAATGTAGGATAGTTTACTGGATTAACAATTTCCAAATCATTTATTATCTTACCTCCAAGAGATTACCCACAGACATTGCCGTGCCTGCCCACACTCACAGTGTACCAGCGTCAAAGTCATCTTGTTCAGTCTCATTGTCTGTAACTGGTTTTCACCTAAACCACAACTAACAATGGCCAGTTTCCTTTATCATCGATACTTTTTTGTATATCTTTCATTAATTTGTTCTATATCTCTCCACATCACTGTCTGTATCTCTCAGTTCCCTTTCCCCTGACTCTCAGTCTGAAGAAGGGTATTAACTGTTTCCCCTCCTCCCATTCGGGAGGCACTACAGGTCTCTCCGTTGCCGGACCAGCAGGTTCAGGAACAGCTTCATCCCTGCGGCTGTTACACTACTTAACTCTGCACCTTGGTGATTGCCATTATCACTCTGACAGCAGCATTAAAATTAAAGTGTGCTTTGCACCCAACTTAAAACCAGCTCCTAACGAGACTTGCGTTTTGACCGAAGGCAGACTCAAAAAACTCTGGAGCAATTCAGGCAGCATCTCCGGAGAGAAGGAATAGGTGACGTTTCAGGTCGGGACTTGAAGGGGCCTGTCCTACTTAACCATATAACCATATAACAATTACAGCACGGAAACAGGCCATCTCGACCCTTCTAGTCCCTGCCGAACACGTATTCTCCCCTAGTCCCATCTACCTGCGCTCAGACCATAACCCTCCATTCCTTTCCCGTCCATATAACTATCCAATTTATTTTTAAATGATAAAATCGAACCTGCCTCCACCACCTTCACTGGAAGCTCATTCCACACAGCCACCACTCTCTGAGTAAAGAAGTTCCCCCTCTTGTTACCCCTAAACTTCTGTCCCTTAATTCTCGTCATGTCCCCTTGTTTGAATCTTCCCTACTCTCAGTGGGAAAAGCTTATCCACGTCAACTCTGTCTATCCCTCTCATCATTTTAAAGACCTCTATCAAGTCCCCCCTTAACCTTCTGCGCTCCAGAGAATAAAGACCTAACTTGTTCAACCTTTCTCTGTAACTTAGTTGCTGAAACCCAGGCAACATTCTAGTAAATCTCCTCTGTACTCTCTCTATTTTGTTGACATCCTTCCTATAATTAGGCGACCAAAATTGTACAACATACTCCAGAATTGGCCTCACCAATGCCTTGTACAATTTTAACATTACATCCCAACTTCTATACTCAATGCTCTGATTTATAAAGGCCAGCACACCAAAAGCTTTCTTTACCACCCTATCTACATGAGATTCCACTTTCAGGGAACTGTGCACAGTTATTCCCAGATCCCTCTGTTCAACTGCATTCTTCAATTCCCTACCATTTACCATGTACGTCCTATTTTGATTTATCCTGCCAAGATGTAGCACCTCACACTTATCAGCATTAAACTCCATCTGCCATCTTTCAGTCCACTCTTCCAACTGGCATAAATCTCTCTGTAGACTTTGAAAATCTACTTCATTATTCACAACCCCACCTATCTTAGTATCATCTGCATACTTACTAATCCAATTTACCACACCATCATCCAGATCATTGATGTACATGACAAACAACAGTGGACCCAACACAGATCCCTGTGGCACCCCACTAGTCACTGGCCTCCAACCTGACAAACAACCATCCACCATTACTCTCTGGCATCTCCCATTCAGCCACTGTTGAATCCATCTTGCTACTCCACCATTAATACCCAACCATTGAACCTTCTTAACCAACCTTCCATGAGGAACCTTGTCAAAGGCCTTACTGAAGTCCATATATACAACATCCACTGCTTTACCCTCATCAATTTCCCGAGTAACCTCTTCAAAAAATTCAAGAAGATTAGTCAAACATGACCTTCCAGGCACAAATCCATGTTGACTGTTCCTAATCAGACCCCGTTTATCCAGATGCTTATATATATTATCTCTAAGTATCCTTTCCATTAATTTGCCCACCACTGGCGTCAAATTAACAGGTCTATAATTGCTAGGTTTACTCTTAGACCCCTTTTTAAACAATGGAACAACATGTGCAGTACGCCAATCCTCCGGCACTATTCCCATTTCTAATGACATGTGAAATATTCCTGTCATAGCCCCTGCTATTTCTACACTAACTTCCCTCAATGTCCTAGGAAGTATCCTGTCCGGACCTGGAGACTTATCCACTTTTATATTTTTCAAAAGTGTCAGTACTTCCTCGTCTTTGAATCTTATAGTTTCCATAGCTACTCTACTTGTTTCCCTTACCTCACATAATTCAATACCCTTCTCCTTGGTGAATACCGAAGAAAATAAATTGTTCAATATCTCTCCCATCTCTTTTGGCTCTGCAGATAGCTGTCCACTCTGACTCTCTAATGGACCAATTTTATCCCACGTTATCCTTTTGCTATTAATATAGCTGTAGAAACCCTTTGGATTTACTTTCACCTTACTGCCAAAGCAACCTCATATCTTCTTTTAGCTTTTCTAATTTCTTTCTTAAGATTCTTTTTACATTCTTTATACTCCTCAAGCACCTCATGGACTCCATGCTGCCTATAATTATTGTAGATCTCCCTCTTTTTCCGAACTAAGTGTCCAATTTCCCTTGAAAACCATGGCTCTTTCCAATTTTTACTATTTCCTTTCAACCGAACAGCGACATAAAGATTCTGTACTCTTAAAATTTCACCTTTAAATGTATTCCATTTCTCTTCCACATCTTTCCCATCAAACAAACTGTCCCAATTTACTCCTTTTAAATCCTTTCGCATCTCCTCAAAGTTAGCCTTTAACCCTCATCCTTCTAAACTCCCGTGAGTACAAGCCTAGTGGTTTATGTTTCATTCGCAAGAAGATCGGTCTATTCACTGGACAGATGGTGACTGGCCCGCTGAGCTCCTCCAACACTTGGTGTTTTGCTCAGGATTTGAGCATCTACTGTCTAGTTTAGGTTAGTTTGTCAGTAGTCTGAATTTCCTTGAGGGGATCAATAAAGTATTATTATTTATTATTAGTAGGCCCCCCCTTCGGTCAAGACTGACCATGGGTGATGCATCCTACTTGTTGGCTGCTTGCTACAAACCTCGGCTAGAGCAACGTCACTTGTGGCTAAAGAATTATTTCTTATTATTATTATTATTAAAGTTAGTTTATTAATGCCACGTGCACCGAGGTACAGTGAAAACTGTTTTTGTTGCGTGCTATCCAGTCAGCGGAAAAACAATACACATGATTACAATCGAGCCGTCCACAGAGAACAGATACAGGGGATAAAGGGAATTGTGGTTGTTGCAAGATAAAGTCCAGTAGGGTTGGGAGATTGCAACCTTCACGTGGTCCGCCCTGTTTCGACTAATGCAATCAACTCGACGGAAGATCAAATAGAACAAGTTGTCCAACAACTTTAGGCTGTGCACGCCACACGAAAGAAGAAGTCCAGTAAAGTCTGATTAGAGGTAGATGGAAACAAAATGCTGGAGTAACTCGTTGTTCAAAAAGGAACTGCAGATGCTGGAAGATCGAAGGTACACAAAAATGCTGGAGAAACTCAGCGGGTGCAGTAGCATCTATAGAGCGAAGGAAATAGGCGACGTTTCGGGCCGAAACCCTTCAGACTGATGGGGGGTGGGGGGGAGAAGGAAGGAAAAGGGGAAGAGGAGGAGGAGGAGCCCGAGGGCGGGCAGATGGGAGGGTGGGAGGAGACAGCTGGAGGGTTGAGGAAGGGGAGGAGACAGCAAGGACTAGCAAAATTGGGAGAATTCAATGTTAATGCCATCCGGACGCAAGGTCCCCAGACGGAATATGAGGTGCTGTTCCTCCAATTTCCGCTGTTGCTCACTCTGGCAATGGAGGAGGCCCAGGGCAGAGAGGTCGGATTGGGAATGGGAGGGGGAGTTGAAGTGCTGAGCCACCGGGAGGTCAGGTTGGTTATTGCGGACTGAGCGGAGGTGTTCGGCGAAACGATCGCCCAACCTCCGCATAGTCTCCCCGATGTAAATCAGCTGACATCTAGAGCAGCGGATGCAGTAGATGAGGTTGGAGGAGATACAGGTGAACTGGAGTAACTCAGTGGGACAAGCAGCATCTCTGGAGAGAAGGAATGGGTGATGTTTCGGTTCAGACTGATTAAAGGCTGTTTGAAGGTCTCCAATGTGGTAGAGAGAGCTAGATAGGGCTCTTAAAGATAGCGGAGTCAGGGGATATGGGGAGATGGCAGGAACGGGGGGTACTGATTGGGGATGATCAGCCAGGATCACATCGGTGCTGGCTCGAAGGGCCGAATGGCCTATTCCTGCACCTATTGTAAAAAAAAAGATGGGAGTTCAGAGCCACTGTCTAGCTGGTGAGAGGACAGTTCGGTTGCCTGTAGATTCCTTGTGTCACCATGTGAGTTGGTTTTATTTGGTTACATTTCGGGATAGAGTGCTTGTGATATCTGCTGTCCACTGGTGGTACAGCTGTCTTTTGATGATATCATTAGTTGTTTCGAGGGTTACAATTCCCAGGAATTGTTTCCTGGAAAAAAACGAGTGGCGCGGACGGTCTTGATGACGTGATTTTGGCCACATTTTGTGGCACTTCCTGTTGAAATTCCATAGCATGGGGGGACTGGAACCGGACACTTCCTGTCACGACTCACCCTATTGCTGATGCCATTTCCCCCTCAGGTCTTGTGTCAACGATGACGTCATCAAGAGTTTGGTGCCAATGAATGAGTTTAGTTTAGAGATACAGCGCTGAAAGAGACACTTGGGCCCATCGAGACCACATCCCAACCAGCGATCCCCGCACACTAACGCTACATCACACTATATAACACTATTTATATGAGCAGCACCTCATATTTCACTTGGGCAGTTTACACCCCCGTGGTATGAACATTGACTTCTCCAATTTCAGGTAGTCCTTGCTTTCTCCCTCCTTCCCCTCCCCTTCCCAGCTCCCCCACAGCCCACTGTCTCCACCTCTTCCTTTCTTCTTCCACCCCCCCCTCCTCTCCCCCCCACATCAGTCTCAAGAAGGGTCTCGAACCGAAACGTCACCTATTCCTTCGCTCCATAGATGCTGCCTCACCCGCTGAGTTTCTCCAGCATTTTGTCTATATCCCTTAAAACAATCTTATTTGCAGTTTTGGTCTCCTAATCTGAGGAAGGACATTCTTGCCATAGAGGGAGTACAGAGAAGGTTCACCAGACTGATTCCTGGGATGTCAGGACTTTCATATGAAGAAAGACTGGATAGACTCGGCTTGTACTAGCTAGAATTTAGGAGATTGAGGGGGGATCTTATGGAAACTTACAAAATTCTTAAGGGTTTGGACAGGCTAGATGCAGGAAGATTGTACCCGATGTTGGGGAAGTCCAGAGCAAGGGGTCACAGTTTAAGGATAAGGGGGAAATCTTTTAGGACCGAGATAAGAAAAATATTTTTCACACAGAGAGTGGTGAATCTGTGGAATTCTCTGCCACAGAAGGTAGTTGAGGCCAGCTCATTGGCAATATTTAAGAGGTAGTTAGATGTGGCCCTTGTGGCTAAAGGGATCAGGAGTAGGCCATTCGGCCCTTCGAGCCAGCACCGCCATTCAATGTGATCATGGCTGATCATCCCCAATCAGTACCCCGTTCCTGCCTTCTCCCCATATCCCCTGACTCCGCTATCTTTAAGAGCCCTATCTAACTCTCTCTTGAAAGCATCCAGAAAACCGGTCTCCACTGCCCTCTGAGGCAGAGAATTCCACAGATTCACCACTCTCTGTGAGAAAAAGTGTTTCCTCATCTAAATGCCTTACTCCTTATTCTTAAACTGTGGCCCCTGGTTCTGGACTCCCCCAACATCGGGAACATGTTTCCTGCCTCCAGCGTGTCCAAACCCTTCATAATCTTATATGTTTCGATAAGATCGCCTCTCATCCTAAACTCCAGAGTGTACAAGCCCAGCCGCTCCATTCTCTCCTTCCTAAAGGAACGTCCTTTAATTTTACTTCGGAGTCACGTGAGTGACTACGTGAAGAACCCGCTCAGTGCGCAGGCGCGGCATTACGCCAGCAGTGCAACAGCGGCTGCCACGGGACTTAGGCACTCCCGTTACAGGATGAACCGGACCGTCAGGTGAGTATCCTGAGGTCGGGTTTTCTTTTACAGGTGAGCCTTTTTCTGCTTGTGTTTTTTACAGGCAGAGAAAAAGGCTCTGGAACAAAACTGTCCCCCGTTTTCCCGTTGGGGAGGGGGGCAGCAACAGGCGGTAGGAGCTTTACCCGGTGTTCCGTAATTCCCCGACACCGTGCCGAGGCCAGCCCGCTAGTACCTGAAGCAGCGGGCTGGACGCATAGCCACTCGAGAGGCATCCAGCAGGTGTTCCCGATGTCGGACGGGACGTCTCTCCACCCGCACGGGGGGAGAGAGAGCCGCCTGAGCCGCTGGAGCGGCTCACGGAGCAGGTGCCTGCGAGACGCGCTGCTTGAGGGGCGCTCTCGCTACTACAAGGCACAAAAGCTCCAGAAGAACCTGTCCCCCGCTCGACTCCAGCGGAGGAGCGTTCCATTGCAAGGGGGGCAGCAACAGGCGGTAGGAACAATTACCGGTCGCCCCGCTATCCCCATCACCGCGCCGAGCCCAGTCCCGCTAGTGCCTGAACTGCGGGCTGGATGTCTAGCCAACCGAACAGGCATCCGGCCGGTGGCGTCCGATTCGTCGGACGGGGACATGTCTCCACCTAAATGGAGGAGAGACAGCCGCCTGAGCTGCATCCAACAGCAATTGGAGCAGCTCCAGCGAGATGCGCAGAAAGAGCGCTCTCGCGGAGGGAGGTCAGGCACCCCCTCCACAGTGTTTCATGCACTGCCCTCTGCTCCCTCATTACTGGAGGCTAGCATTGGTGACCAGGGCTGGGCTGGTCTGGAACAGGGGCAGGCAGACGAATTCGGGAGTATGCCAGGGGTGCAGGAACATGAAGAGCTGTTGGGTGTGATGGACCGCTTGTAGCAACCCCACGGGCTGGAGCACCGCTGGAACCAAGAATGGCGGCCAGCATCAACCATTACTGGAAAAGGTGCTTGCTGAGGTGCTGAAACAACACAGCACCAGAAAACGGTGAGGCCCTCAAAGTAAAAAGTGTCAACAGCCAAATCTGGGGGAATGTGGGTCACACATCCAGACCCAAGAACTCAAGCTACAGCGGATCCTAAGGCTCCTGACGTCAGCCATCACAGCCTTTGCTCGTTCCGTGGAGACCACGGAGATGGATACCTGCCAGCAGGATGTGCTGGCATTAATGTGTACCACACAATTTGAGATCAACAATCTCCGGAGGGAAACATAAGACCTGCCCTCAATCCCAAATTTGCTGGCTTGTGTAAAGCCCCAGCTGCGGAGACGGACGCGCTGCTATTTGGGAAAGATTTCAATAAAAAACTGAAGGAGATGCAGGAAGCATCAAAAACCTTCGGCCTAATGAGGGAAGGCCCCGGGACGAGCAAACCAAGACCTCCAATACCCAAGCGGCAGCACCCCACGGCATCCACCAGTCGACGTCCGCAATATGGGACTGGTGAACGCTTGGGGTCCGCACATTATCCCCAAAGATCTTTCAGATCAGGGCCCACAGCGGACCCTCTGGAAAATGCGCCTCCCCCCAACAAAATCTTCAGGAAAATGAAGAAACAGAATCGCCAATAACCATGGAGGTAGGTGGGTTTGGTCCCTACCAGCATATAGAGAATAAGGGTGCTTTATTAACAGGGGGGAGATTACACTTGTTTAAAGAAGCATGGGGTATGGTCACGAGTGACAAGTATATAATCAACAACATTACAGGATATAAAATACAATTCATGTCAGAAAAAACGCCGCCAGTTCAACAATGGCCCCAAAGGGTATTTTTCCCTCCGTCAAAGAGAAACGTGAGGGACAAGCTAAACTGGTGAGACTTATCACAAAGGGGGTCATCGAAAAGACCAAACATGAACCTTTGGAATTTGTATCGAATATATTCACTAAAACCAAAAAAGATGGTGTCTGTCGCATCATCATTGACTTAACATCACTAAACAAATTTGTTAAGTATATACAATTCAAAATGGAGACATATGTTACTGCCAAACAACTGAATTCCAAAGGACACTTCATGGCAAGCATTTATCTTAAAGATGCTTACTATCTAGTACCCATATACAAGGATCATCGCAGATACCTAAAATTTATCTGGATGGTACAAAGCATTGCCCTATGGGCGAACTTCAGCCCAAGATTATTCACCAAAATATTGAACCCAGCCATAGCAATACTAAGAAAACAAAAACATATTGTCATGGCATATCTGGAGGATATTCTCATAGTAGGGAAAACGATGGAATTGGCTGTGGCAGCAGTATCAGCTACAAAACAGCTCCTCGAAACTCTGGGGTTCGTCCTACATCCAGATAAATCTAAGTTGAAGCCATCCACTATCATGGACTACCTGGGCTTCACAATTAACTCAGTCCATATGACTGTTACCTTGCCAAAGGCAAAAATGGTTAAATTAGCACAATCATGCAACAAATTAATGGTCAACGAGCGACCAACTATTCGACAAGTAGCAAGAGTAATTGGGAAAATGGTAGCAGCATTTCCAGCTACACAATTCGGACCTTTGCACTATCAAAAAATTTACAGAGAGCAAAGGTACGGGCAATAAAACGACATACAGGTCACTATGATCGTGTCATGAACTTACCCACTGAAGCAATATCAGAGCTACAGTGGTGGGCAGAAAACGTTTGGCATAGTTTCAGCCCTATCTTTATCACTAACCCTACTTTAGTTATTCAAACAGATGCCAGTGCTCAAGGCTGGGGAGCGACTAACTCCATATCCAGCACAAGTGGTAGATGGACTAAACTAGAGTCATCATTACTACTTACACTGGGCATTAACTATCTAGAGATGTTGGGCGCCTTTTATGGTTTAAAAGCATATTTATCTAATATGCAGCACTTGCATTTTCGGTTACAAATTGATAAATACTACGATGATGGCTTATATTAACCATATGGGTGGCATAAAATCATTATCATGCGACAAATTGGTCAACATGATTTGGCAATGGTATGTCGAAAGACATATTTGGCTATCAGCTACTTACCTACCAGGTAAGCTAAACACCCATGCCATGAGAAAATTAAACGCCTGGGTTGCAAGTTTGAACAGACCTTACCTGGAACTGGGATTGTCCAAACAAACCATCACCACCATGTCGGCATCCCTTCGAACATCCACCAAGAGGCAGTACTTAACCAGCATCAAAAAAGGGAGAAGTACTGCCAGGAAACATGGACAACATACGCAACAGCTACAGCCACCAACATACTGGAGTTCCTGGCCATCTACACCACGATGTAGGGATCAGCTACAGTGCCATCAACACAGCGCAGAGTGCTCTTTCTGCTTATCTCAAACCAGCGCCAGGACAACAGGCGATGGGATCCCATCCACTGGTGGTAAAACTGATGAAGGGCATTTACAATATCAAGCCCTAAGCCCAGGTATACCCATATTTGGGATATCAGTGTGGTCCTGACATATCTCAGGGAATGGCCACCAGCCAGATCCCCTGGCCTCGAGCAAGCTACACTAAAGACGCTCATGTTGATGGCACTTGTATCCGCTCAGAGGGTCCAGTCACTACACCTATTGCGACTGGACAACATGATCACAGCTCCAGACCAGATCTGTCGTTATCCAGCGACTGGTCAAACAGAGCAGACCAGGAACACCTAATCCAGTCGTGGCTTACCCACCAGAACCACGGTTATGTGCCATGACCCACCTACTATCCTATATAGACACAACCAGAATATTTGAGGGAGATGAAAAGCCTTGTGGGTCAGTCACAAAAACCTTATGGTGGGGTACGAGCCAAACCATTGCGAGATGGCTCAAGCAGGTGCTAGAAACTGCTGGGATAAACACTAACATGTACAAATTTTATTCCACCAGGGCAGCATCCATGTCGACGGCTAAAGAATGGACATGCCTATAGACCACATCCTGGCTACAGCAGGATGGTGGGAAGGGAAAAGACCGTTCAGAAATTTTATAATAAGCCGTTGGCAAAACCTGGTTTATTTGCAGTAAAGATTTACGAACTGCAAATATTT
Source organism: Amblyraja radiata (assembly GCF_010909765.2). Classification (NCBI taxonomy): domain Eukaryota; kingdom Metazoa; phylum Chordata; class Chondrichthyes; order Rajiformes; family Rajidae; genus Amblyraja; species Amblyraja radiata. The sequence goes on along the minus strand of NC_045963.1, from coordinate 80,806,967 downwards.
AATTTAAGCCCAGGGGAGCAACTTAATTCTTTGTTGTTATTGTTTAAAAAATACCATTGTGTTTTTCTACAAATAGACTCATTGGTTCATTACGATAACACTTCCTCCCTCAAGAACTTCGGCAGTGAGTGAAATGAAACTGTTACACGGTTTGAAATCACAGAGCTTTGAAATCTTCTCGTAGTCACTCACGTGACTCCGAAGTAAAATAGTAAGATTAAACGAGAACTTACCAGTTTGAAGTTTGATCTGTATTTTATGAGGAGTTACGATGAGGGATGTGCCCTCCGCTCCCACCCTCATTATATGGATCAAACGAATAAATTGATGTCTCCTTATCTTTACTATGTTTACTTCAAAATAACTGTCTATCTGTGATTCCACACCACTGCTTGGAAGTATGCCGCGCCTGCGCACTGAGCGGGTTCTTCACGTAATCCCTCATCGTAACTCCTCATAAAATACAGATCAAACTTCAAACTGGTAAGTTCTCGTTTAATCTTACTATTCTTGTCCTAGACTCTCCCGCTAATGGAAACATCCTCTCCACATCCACTCTATCCAGGCCTTGGTGTATCAGACAGGCTCTCTGGAGAAAAGGAACGGGTGACGTTTTGGGTCGCGACCCTCGTTCAGGCCCGAAACGTCACCTCTTCCTGCCGTCTGACCCAGCTGAGTTACTCCAGCTTTCTGTGTCCGCCTTTAGCCCAGAATGCCAGCTTGTTCGGAGCAGACGAGGTGGACAACTCCGATTGTATCGGCCATGACTCCAAACCGTGTCTTGAATGTCGTTTGCCACCTGCTGCAGGCAGGCGTGAGGTGGTTACACTGATGAGAAATGTGAACGCATTTGAGCATTCCTCAACCCTCGGCAAGGACCTGAGCTCCGACCTTGTGTTGGAGAGGAAGGTCATGGATGGGAACACTGTAGATGTTCGGAGATCACACACAGGCCTGAGGAACCCCCAGTGTGATTTCACAGGGTGGAAATATTTGACCTCCGGCAAGCACAGCTATCTTCCTCTGTGCCAGCCTGGTCTTTGCACTTAAATCCTGCGTATACGACTGGAATCCTGAACTTTTTGACACGTTGTAAAACTCATCAGAAAGTCGCCATGCTGCTTGGAGGGCGAAAAAAAAACCCTCAGTCTGAAGAAGGGTCTCGACCCGAAACGTCACCCATTCCTCCTCTCCAGTGATGCTGCCTGCCCCGCTGAGTTACTCCAGCATTTTGTGTCTATCTACAAAAAATACTTCCACAGCTTTGAGAATACTTTTAAACCTTTAATTTGTGATCTTTAATTTGCAGTGTTTTAAAATATATACTGTATATATGTATGGCTTATTAGGACCAGTTTTTACAAGGGCTGTGAAGTATAGAAACATAGCAAATAGGTGCAGGAGTAGGCCATTCGGCCCTTCGAGCCTGCACCGCCATTCAATGTGATCATGACTGATCATCCAACCCAGTATCCTGTACCTGTGGATAATGAAAAGTCGCGCCTACCCCATTGAAAGTCTTCATGAAGGAATGTACCTGCATCAACATTCAATCATTCCACCATGTTTCCACAAGTGGGAGAGTCTAGGACTAGAGGTCACAGCCTCAGAAATAAAGGATGTTCTTTTAGGAATGACATCAGGAGAAATTTCTTCAGTCAGAGGGTGGTGAATCTGTGGAATTCTTTGCCACAGACGGCTGTGGAGGCCAAGTCAGTGGATATTTTTAAGGCAGAGATTGATAGAATCTTGATTAGTGCGGGTGTCAGGGATTATGGGGAGAAGGCAGGAGAATGGGGTTAGGAGGGAGAGATAGATCAGCCAGTATTGAATGGCGGAGTAGACTTGATGGGCCGAATGGCCTAATTCTGCCCCTATCACTTGTGAACTTGTGCACACTAACTCCATCCTTCACACACTAGGGACAATTTACATTTACACCAAAGCCAATTAACCTACAAACCTGCACGTCTTTGGAGTGTGGGAGGAAACCGGTGATCCTGGAGAAAACCCACGCAGGTAGGTCACGGGGAGAAGCTACAAACTCTCTAAAGACAGCAGCTGTAGTCAGGATCGAGCCCAGGTCTCTGGCGCTGTGAGGCAGCAACTCTACCGCTGCGCCACCGTGACACACTGTGGCCCCCAAATTCTCTCATTTTAAAAGAAACAGAAACATAGACAATAGGTGCAGGAGGAGGCCATTCGGCCCTTCAAGCCAGCACCGCCATTCATTGTGATCATGGCTGATCATCCCCAATCAGTACCCCGTTCCTGCCTTCTCCCCATATCCCCTGACTCCGCTATCTTTAAGACCCTATCTAGCTCTCTCTTGAAAGCATCCAGAGAACCGGCCTCCACCGCCCTCTGAGGCAGTGAATTCCACAGACTCACAACTCTCTGTGAGAAAAAGTGTTTCCTCGTCTCCGTTCTAAATGGCTTACCCCTTATTCTTAAACTGTGTGTGGCCCCTGGTTCTGGACTCCCCCCAACATCGGGAACAAGTTTCCTGCGCTTTATATTTGTGTTTCTAGTTAAAAGTCAGCAGTCTGCATTATTGATTGCAGGTGGAAAAGAATATTAATTTTTGAATGGAAAATTGTTAATATTTAATGCGCCAATTTTGGAAAGACTGAGTCTCTACCACAGTGTGAGTGAGGTTGGTGAGTGATAATGTTGATCGCTCCTCAATATAACCGCTATAATCTTCTTACACAAGATAGAAAATGCCACAAGGGCCACATCTAACTCACTCTTAAATATAGCCAATGAACTGTGGCCTCAACTATCTTCTGTGGCAGAGAGTTCCAGAGATTCACCACTCTCTGTGTGAAAAAAAGTTTTTCTCATCTCGGTCCTTAAGGATTTCCCCTCTATCCTCAAACTGTGACCTCTTGTCCTGGACTTCCCCAACATCGGGAACAATCTTCCTGCATCTAGCCTGTCCAACCCATTAAGAATTTTGTACGTTTCTATAAGATCCCCCCTCAATCTCCTAAATTCTAGCGAGTACAAGCCGAGTCTATCTAGTCTTTCTTCATATGAAAGTCCTGACATCCCAGGAATCAGTCTGGTGAACCTTCTCTGTACTCCATTTCTACCCAAGCACAAAATGGGGCCAATTTCCTGAAAGCTTGTGTATAGAAAGAGGACTTTTGAGCCACATTTATTTTGACAGAGATGTTTCAGAAGCTTGGGGGAAACTGGTGTATTAAATCAGGTTCTCATAGAGTCAGAGTGACACAGTGTGGAAACAGGCCCTATGGCCCACCTTGCTCACACCGGCTACATGTCCCGTCTACACTAGTCCCACCTTGGTTCATATCCCTCCAAACGTGGAGCGGCACGGTGGCGCAGCGGTAGAGTTGCTGCCTTAAGGGACTGTCCCACTGTAAGAGGTAATTCAAGAGTTCTCCCGCGTTTTCCCGATTCGGACTCGGAGAATGTCCGTAGCGGGTCTGTAGGAGTTCGTGGATGTCCCGTAGCGGCTCGTACGAGTAACGGTAGGTACTCGGGAAATCCGCTAAACTCGTGACGTTTTTTCAAAGCTGTGAAAAATGTCCACCGGTAAAAAAATACTGGTGATGAAATATATTTTACTCGTACGAGCCGCTACGGGACATTCACGAGCTCCTACGGACCCGCTATGGACATTCTCCGAGTTCGAATCAGGGGGAAAACTCGGGAGAACTCTTGAATTACCTCGTACAGTGGGACAGGCCCTCTACAGCGCTTACCGCACCGGAGACTCGGGTTCGAGCCCGTCTACGGGTGCTGTCTGTACGGAGTTTGCACGTTTTCCCCTTGATCGCTGGTTAGCGCGGACTAGGTGGGCTGAAGGGCCTGTGTCCCTGCTGTATCTCTAAACTAAACTAAACTAAATTAAAAAGCTGTCCTATACCTGTCTTAATTGTTGGGGTAGTCCCTGCCTCAACAACCTCCTCCTCAGTCTAAAGAAGGGTTTCGGCCCGAAACGTTGCCTATTTCCTTCGCTCCATAGATGCTGCTGCACCCGCTGAGTTTCTCCAGCACTTTTGTCTACCTCCTCTGGCAGCTTGTTCCATAAACCCACCATATTCCTATGAAATCATTTCCCCTTCAACTTGATGTATTCAAAGGTATTTAGCTCTTAGGGCTAACAGAATCAAGGGATATGGGGAGAGAGCAGGAATGGGGTATTGATTCTGGATGATCAGCCATGATCATATTGAATGACGGTGCTGGCTAGAAGGGCTGAATGGCCTACTCCTGCACCTATGTTTCTATGTAAACCTACAGGGTTAACCGATAGGTTGTATGGGGAAAATATTGTTCCTCTGCAAGAGAGAAGGGGTTAAGGCGTATCAGGGCCGTGGTGAGTTGCAACCTCACAGTGTACCATCTGGATCAGCATGTAACAGATGCCAGGATGCTCAAAGCATGCAAGGACATGATCAAAGATAGATGCAGATAGTTGGAGTAACTCAAGCTGGGTCAGAAGCATCTCTGGAGAAAAGCAATGTGCGACGTTTCAGGTCGAGACCCTTCTTCAGACCCGAAACATCACCTACTCCTTTTCTCTGGAGATGCTGCCTGACCCGCTGAGCTATTGTAAACCAGCATCTGCAATTCCTTCCCACGCACAAGGATACGGGTGTTAGGGGTTATGGGGAGAAGGCAGGAGAATGGGGTTAGGAGGGAGAGATAGATCAGCCATGATTGAATGGCGGAGTAGACTTGATGGGTCGAATGGCCGAATTCTACTGCTATTCCTTATGGTCTTATGACCTAAGGATGTCATCAAGTTGGAAAGGGTGCAGAAGAGATGTTACCTGGGCTTGCTGGTTTGAGTTATAGGGAGAGGTTGGTGAGGCTGGGTTGTTAGGCTGTGTAATGTTTTATGTGCCATTCCTAACTGTCACTGTATGTCATGTTGTCACTTGCGGGCGGAGCACCAAGGCAAATTCCTTGTATGCGTGGGACGGAAATCCTGGGGGGGGGCAGGGGGACACGCGACCACCCCCCCTGCTTTGAGAGGTGGGGGACAATCCCCCCCCCCCCCCCCCCCATGTTTTGTAATCCGGACTTTATCAGACGCTTTCGAAGGGCTGAGTCGGCCCGTTCGTGGAGACTTTCATCGCCCGGCGCGGCTTAAAATCAAACTGCTGCATCGAGACGATCGAGGCTCTGAATGTTGAAGTCCCCGCCGGCCGATGAAAGGCCCCGCGAACGGGCCGATTCAAGCCCCACGATTCAAGGAGGACGAGGCTGCTGTTGTTGGAGTTTGGAGTCGACTGGTCACCAATCAGGTCAGCTGCAGACTCACCACTCTCTGTGAGAAAAAGTGTTTCCTCGTCTCCGTTCTAAATGGCTTACTCCTTATTCTTAAACTGTGGCCCCTGGTTCTGGACTCTCCCATTCTCTCAGCATATGACAGTCCCGCCATCCCGGGAATTAACCTTGCAAACCTACGCTGCACTCCCTCAATAGCAAGAATGTCCTTCCTCAAATTAGGGACCAAAACTGCACACAATACTCCAGGTGTGGTCTCACAAGGGCCCTGTACAACTGCAGAAGGACCTCTTTGTTCCTATACTCAACTCCTCTTGTTATGAAGGCCAACATGCCATTCGCTTTCTTCACTGCCTGCTGTACCTGCATGCTTACTTTCATACATAGATACATAGATACATAGAAAATAGGTGCAGGAGTAGGCCATTCGGCCCTTCGAGCCTGCACCGCCATTCAATATGATCATGGCTGATCATCCAACTCAGTATCCCGTACCTGCCTTCTCTCCATACCCCCTGATCCCTTTAGCCACAAGGGCCACATCTAACTCCCTCTTAAATATAGCCAATGAACTGGCCTCAACTACCCTCTGTGGCAGAGAGTTCCAGAGATTCACCACTCTCTGTGTGAAAAAGTTTCTTCTCATCTCGGTCCTAAAGGATTTCCCCCTTATCCTTAAGCTGTGACCCCTTGTCCTGGACTTCCCCAACATCGGGAACAATCTTCCTGCATCTAGCCTGTCCAACCCCATAAGAATTTTGTACGTTTCTATAAGATCCCCTCTCAATCTCCTAAATTCTAGCGAGTATAAGCCAATTCTATCCAGTCTTTCTTCATATGAAAGTCCTGACATCCCAGGAATCAGTCTGGTGAACCTTCTCTGCACTCCCTCTATGGCTATAATGTCCTTCCTCAGATTTGGAGACCAAAACTGTATGCAATACTCCAGGTGTGGTCTCACCAAGACCCTGTACAACTGCAGTAGAACCTCCCTGCTCCTATACTCAAATCCTTTTGCTATGAAAGCTAACATACCATTCGCTTTCTTCACTGCCTGCTGCACCTGCATGCCTACTTTCAATGACTGGTGTACCATGACACCCAGGTCTCGCTGCATCTCCCCTTTTCCTAGTCGGCCACCATTTAGATAATAGTCTGCTTTCCTGTTTTTGCCACCAAAGTGGATAACCTCACATTTATCCACATTATACGGCATCTTCCAAACATTTGCCCACTCACCCAGCCTATCCAAATCACCTTGCAGTCTCCTAGCATCCTCCTCACAGCTAACACTGCCCCCCAGCTTAGTGTCATCCGCAAACTTGGAGATATTGCCTTCAATTCCCTCATCCAGATCATTAATATAAATTGTAAATAGCTGGGGTCCCAGCACTGAGCCTTGCGGTACCCCACTAGTCACTGCCTGCCATTGTGAAAAGGACCCGTTTACTCCTACTCTTTGCTTCCTGTTTGCCAGCCAGTTCTCTATCCACATCAATACTGAACCCCCAATACCGTGTGCTTTAAGTTTGTATACTAATCTCTTATGTGGGACCTTGTCGAAAGCCTTCTGAAAGTCCAGATACAACACATCCACTGGTTCTCCCCTATCCACTCTACTAGTTACATCCTCGAAAAATTCTATAAGATTCGTCAGACATGATTTACCTTTCGTAAATCCATGCTGACTTTGTCCAATGATTTCACCACTTTCCAAATGTGCTGCTATCCCATCTTTAATAACTGACTCTAGCAGTTTCCCCACTACCGATGTTAGACTAACTGGTCTGTAATTCCCCGTTTTCTCTCTCCCTCCCTTCTTAAAAAGTGGGGTTACATTAGCTACCCTCCAATCCTCAGGAACTACTCCAGAATCTAAAGAGTTTTGAAAAATTATCACTAATGCATCCACTATTTCTGGAGCTACTTCCTTAAGTACTCTGGGATGCAGCCTATCTGGCCCTGGGGATTTATCGGCCTTTAATCTATTCAATTTACCCAACACCACTTCCCGACTAACCTGGATTTCACTCAGTTCCTCTATCTCCTTTGACCCGCGGTCCCCTGCTATTTCCGGCAGATTATTTATGTCTTCCTTAGTGAAGACGGAACCAAAGTAGTTATTCAATTGGTCCGCCATATCCTTGTTCCCCATGATCAATTCACCTGTTTCTGACTGCAAGGGACCTACATTTGTTCTAACTAATCTCTTTCTCTTCACATAGACTGATGAACAAGGACCCCCAGATCCCTTTGTACTTCCCCTTTTCCCAACTTATAGTATAGAAGTATAGAAGTTGGGATGTAATGTTAAAATTGTACAAGGCATTGGTGAGGCCAATTCTGGAGTATGGTGTACAATTTTGGTCGCCTAATTATAGGAAGGATGTCAACAAAATAGGGAGAGTACAGAGGAGATTTACTAGAATGTTGCCTGGGTTTCAGCAACTAAGTTACAGAGAAAGCTTGAACAAGTTAGGTCTTTATTCTTTGGAGCGCAGAAGGTTAAGGGGGAACTTGATAGAGGTCTTTAAAATGATGAAAGGGATAGACAGAGTTGACGTGGACAAGCTTTTCCCGCTGAGAGTAGGGAAGATTCAAACAAGGGGACATGATTTGAGAATTAAGGGACAGAAGTTTGGGGGTAACATGAGGGGGAACTTCTTTACTCAGAGTGGTAGCTGTGTGGAATGAGCTTCCGGTGAAGGTGGTGGAGGCAGGTTTGTTTTTATCATTTAAAAATAAATTGGATAGTTATATGGATGGGAAAGGAATGGAGGGTTATGGTCTGAGTGCAGGTAGATGGGACTAGGGGAGAATACGTGTTCGGCACGGACTAGAAGGGTTGAGATGGCCTGTTTCCGTGCTGTAATTGTTATATGGTTATATGGTTATATGGTTGACACCATTTAGATAGTAATCTGCCTTCCTGTTTTTAATACCAAAGTGGATAACCTCACATTTATCGACATTAAATTGCATCTGCCATGCATCTGCCCACTCCCCCAACCTGTCCCTGCATTCTCATAGTATCCTCCTCACAGTTCACACTGCCACCCAGCTTTGTGTCATCTGCAAACTTGCTAATGTTACTTTGAATCCCTTCATCCAAATCATTGATGTATATTGTAAATAGCTGCGGTCCCAGCACCGAGCCTTGCCGTACCCCACTAGTCACTGCCTGCCATTCTGAAAGGGACCCGTTAATCCCTGCTCTTTGTTTCCTGTCTGCCAACCACTCTACCCCCAAAACCATGTGCCCTCATTTTGCCCACTAATCTCCTATGTGGGACCTTATCAAATGCTTTCTGAAAGTCCAGGTACACTACATCCACTGGCTCTCCCTGGTCCATTTTCCTAGTTGCATCCTCAAAAAATTCCAAAAGATTAGTCAAGCATGATTTCCCCTTCGTAAATCCATGCTGACTCGGACCGATCCTGTTACTGCTATCCAAATGTGCGGCTATTTCATCTTTTATCATTGACTCCAGCATCTTCCCCACCACCGAGTAAGAGTAGGCCATTCGGCCCTTTGAGCCAGCACCACCATTCAATATGACCATGGCCGATCATCCAAATTCAGTACCCCGTTCCTGCTTTCTCCCAATATATCCCTTGGTTCCGTTAGCCTTATGGGCCTTTCCCACTTAGGCTATTTTTAGGCGACTGTCAGAGTCGTAGCAGGTCGCTGAAAAAATGGTGACTGGACCCCCCCCCCCAACATAAAAAACTGAAGTCATCACCTGGCGACAACCTACGTCACCTGGCGACAACCTACGACAGCGCCTACGTCAGGAGAAGTCACGCTACGCTCATTGGCGCCAAACCCACTGTTGCCGACTGTCACCGAAAAATGTTCAACATGTTAAAAATCCAGCGGTGACCAGAAAGACGCTACAACTCTTTGGGCGACTGAGGAGACGACTCACGACCATACAGGCGACACCCCAGCGACCATGTGGCAACACCCCAGCGACCAAAAATAATCGCCTAAGTGGAACAGGCCCAATAAGAGTTATATCTAACTCCGTTGAAAACATCCAGGTGAATTGGCCTCCACTGCCTTCTGTGGCTGAGAATTCCACAGATTCAGTCGGGAGCCTCAAATCCGCATGAACAATTTTACTTTCAACAAAAAGTCCATCCCCTTAATAATTCTGTTTACCCAACAAAAATGTTAGTAACACGATTTATTTACGATGATTTATTTTTGAAATGTCAAGATTTTGAAAATATCAAGATTTAGTTTTGAAATGATCCAGCATTAAGAAAAGTTTTTTAAAGCCTTATGCTGAATGACTATAAATACATATTATTAATTGCATCTGTGGAGAACATGGATAGGTGAGGTTTCACAGAGTGCTGGAGTAACTCAGCGGGTCAGGCAGCATCTGTGGAGAACATGGATAGGTGACGTTTCACAGAGTGCTGGAGTAACTCAGCGGGTGCAGCAGCATCTATGGAGCTAAGGAAATAGGCAACGTTTCGGCCCGAAACGTTGCCTATTTCCAGAAGGGTTTCGGCCCGAAACGTTGCCTATTTCCTTAGCTCCACAGATGCTGCTGCACCATAACTCAGCGGGTCAGGCAGCATCTGTGGAGAACATGGATAGGTGACGTTTCACAGAGTGCTGGAGTAACTCAGCGGGACAGGCTGCATCTGTGGAGAACATGGATAGGTGACGTTTCACAGAGTGCTGGAGTAACTCTGCGAGTCAGGCAGCATCTCCGGAGAGAAGGAATGGGTGAAGTTTCGGGTCGAGACCCTTCCCCAGACTGAGAGTCAGGGGAGAGGGAAATGAGAGATATGGAAGGGTAAGGTGTGAAAACGAGAGATCAAAGGGGATGAATGTAGAGAGATAAATGTAGAATGGATCTTTGGAAGCTCGGGGAAGCTGCCCAATAACCTGTCTTTTTTTTTTTTAACAAGTTAGAGTTTGTTTAAAATAAAAACTGGAAAGTTGAGGGGGGGGGGTTGGGAGAAAGTGTTTAGTAGTGCAAGAACTTCTCATTTTTGACAGCGCACCTGATGTCCAAGGCTGAACCCAGTTAGTTAGAGCTAGATTCAGAAACTGATCACCAGTTAGTTACTTCAGAACATTAGGCAAGTCCTCAGAAAGTTACCGAGGTCTCGGCAGGGTTTCCAAAGCATGTCACCCTTTTCTTAACAGACAATAAACAGTTTTTGATATCATAGCAAATCCACACCAAGCCATGCACTAGGAAGTTGTCACCATAGCAGAGAGAAAAGCCAGGGGGAGAAACCAAAAAATATATGAATATATTTCATTTCATTTCATTTGGTTTTCTTTTTTTTTTAAATTCCCTTTAAAAAAAAAAACGGGATCCCTGAACGTAAAGGTATCGTTGAATGAAGATGGTGTGTGTTTAAAATGGTGAAACATCTCTGAAGGGTAAACTGATTAGTTTTGTTAGGACAGATGGATAGTCAATCCTACATGAGTTCAGTGATCAGACAAGTCCCAGCATACACATTGTCGTGTTATTTACCAGGTAATGGCTCTCCCAGTGAATGGCTTGATGATGGTTTTCGCCTGCGAGACTTGAATATAGTTACTACTGGGGACTTGCCTGCTCGATTAGATTGGTCTATCATGGGTTGGACTATCCTTCTTCTGGCATTTATAAACCTGTGTTGGGAAGAGAAGAAGAAGAAGAAAAAAAAAACAAGGTTAAAGGGTGAAGCGGTTGCAAATTGAACCAACGACATTTAGATATATTACGGTCATAAGTCCATTGGTAATGGGAGCAGAATTAGACCATTCGGCCCATCAAGTCTACTCCACCATTCTCGATGTTGGGGGAAGTTCAGAACCAGGGGCCACACACACAGTTTAAGAATAAGGGGTAAGCCACTTATAACGGAGACGAGGAACCACTTTTCACACAGAGAGTTGCGAGTCTGTGGAATTCTCTGCCTCAGAGGGCGGTGGAGGCCGGTTCTCTGGATGCTTTCAAGAGAGAGCTAGGATGGGGCTTCTTAAAGATAGGGCGAATAGTCAGGGGATAGGGGAGAGAAGCAGGACCAGGGTACTGATTGGGAATGATCAGCCATGATCACATTGAATGGTTGGTGCTGATCGATGGGCTGACTGGCCTACTCCTGCTGGAGGGGGTTGTTGGGGGGTGGTGAGGGTGGTGGAGGGCAGTGGGTGAGAGCGGGAGGTAGGCGGGGGGGGGCTGGGGGTCGGTGGGGATGGGTGGGTGGAGGCGGCGGGGGGGATTTTCGGGGGGGTGGGTGGAGGGGGGTGGATAGGGGCTCTGGTGGGAGTAGATAGGGGTGGGGTGCTACAGTGGTGGGGTGGGTGGTGGTGTGGAGGGGGGTGGGGGGGGTGGTGGGAGAGTGGGGGGGTGTGGGGGTGGTGGTGGTGTGGAGGGGGGTGGGGGGGGTGGCAGGAGGTGCGGGATAGTGGGGGGTGGAGGTTAAATTCTGCTGCAGCTGTACATTTTGAAAGGGGAGCATTAACGAGACCTTCCCAGAAACAATGCCTGACTCTGCCCTCCCTTCCTTTGTAACACAAAATAATTGCCACCGATATTTTTTGTTAAATGCCGTTCACAAGAGCATCAGTCGCCTCACCTAATTGGGGAAGAATCTTCCCTTAGTCCCACTGCTTCTACCTACTAACTCCAGTTACAGCCCCGTGTTGGGAAAATGAGTTGTGGTAAACGCTGGTAAACGCACAAAAAATAAAAGGGAATGTCTGGAGGTTTGTGGACTTTTAACTGCTGAGGGACTCCACTCCGGCATAAGGCATTCCATTCAAAGCTTTTCCTCCCCTCGTCTCTATGTAAAGTTTAGGGTCAAACCCAGGTCACCAGTATACAGCCATTGACCTTGTGGCACCCATTTTAGGCAACTGTTTGCTGCCCTGGTTTCACAAATAAAAGAGGTAAAATCCTTCTGGACCAACCCTGCAGGACAAAGAGGGTGAATAAAGAGGATCTAATAGTGCAAACAAGTCAGCATATTTGGAGAAGGGGTTTAAGATATAGACTGATGTGCTAATCTGTGCAAAGCCTGCCGTTTAATTTGATGTTCAGCTTATGCGGGCGGGAGTTCCAAGGGGGGGGCAAAACGTTACCCTGGGACCATGTGGAGACTCCTGAGCTGAGCTGAGTTAGCCCGAGTGGGAAACTCGACTCTCGCAGGTCACAGAAAACCTCTCATTTCTCACACTTATTTTCTTTCCTTTGAATGAACGGGCAGCCGATCAACTTGTCGGAATACCCGCCAGATCGGAATACAAAGTGCCTAAACTTTGTTAAGAGACATTAGCAGAAACAGCGCGGAAAGCCACATGGGCAGAGAGCCGGCTCGAAGCTGAACACGATACACTTCTCATCTCAATAAGGCCCATTTTATTTTTGCATCAGTTGTTATGTTAATATGCTTACTTCTGCAGCAACGATTTGAAAAATAAATGCGATGAAATTTCAGTCCAATACATTGAGCTGTGCCTTGAAAGGTGGAGGGAATTAAACCCACAGATTAGATTAGTTTAGGAAGGAACTGCAGATGCTGGTTTAAACCGAAGACAGACACAAAAAGGCTGGAGTAACTCAGCGGGACAGGCAGCATCTCTGGGGAGAAGGAATGGGTGGACAGAAGGGTCTCGACCAGAAAGCTCGCCTTCTCCTTCTCTCCAGAGATGCTGCCTGTCCCGCTGAGTTACTCCAGCTTTTTGTCTCCATCTTTGATTAGTTTATTGCCTATTGTCAATTTAGTTTAGTTTAGTTTAGAGATACAGCGCGGAAACAGGCCCTTCGGCCCACCGGGTCCGCGCCGACCAGCGATCCCCGCACACTGACACTATCCTACACACAATAGGGGCAAATTACACTTGTACCAAGCCAGTTAACCTACAAACCTGCACGTCTTTGGAGTGTGGGAGGAAACCGGAGCACCCGGAGAAAACCCACGCAGGTCACGGGGAGAACGTGCAAACTCCGTACAGACAGCACCCGTAGTCGGGATCAAACCCGGGTCTCCGGCGCTGTGAGGCGGCAACTCTACCGCTGCGCCACCGTGACCCTTGTCAGAGGGTGGTGAATCTGTGGAATTCTTTGCCACAGACGGCTGTGGAGGCCAAGTCAGTGGATAATTTTAAGGCAGAGATAGATAGATTCTTGATTAGTACGGGTGTCAGGGGTTATGGGGAGAAGGCAGGAGAATGGGGCTAGGAGGGAGAGATAGATCAGCCATGATTGAATGGCGGAGTAGACCGGATGGTAATAATGAGGCTGCATTAGTAGTCGGAATTAGAATAAATTACCAGAATATCTTAACCAATATATTTTCTTCCAAAGCACAATCCCTCAAAGTGTGATTTTAATTTATTGTAATTAGCCCTGCAAGAAAATTGACATTCTTCCCTGTTATTCAAGCCTCAGGCACAGAAGGAGCAGATGTGCTGTGAAACATAGAAACATAGAAAATAGGTGCAGGAGTAGGCCATTCGGCCCTTCGAGCCTGCACCGCCATTCAATATGATCATGATCATCCAACTCAGTATCCTGTACCTGCCTTCTCTTCATACCCCCTGATCCCTTTAGACACAAAGGCCACATCTAACTCCCTCTTAAATATAGCCAATGAACTGGCCTCAACTACCTTCTGTGGCAGAGAGTTCCACAGATTCACATAGAGTGATACAGTGTGGAAACAGGCCCTTTGGCCCAACTTGCCCACACCGGCCAACATGCCCCATCTACACTAGTCATAGAGTGATACAGTGTCGAAACAGGCCCTTTGGCCCAACTTGCCCACACCGGCCAACATGCCCCAACTACACTAGTCCCACACCACAACTCAGTATCCTGTACATATTTTTCTCATCTCGGTCCTAAAAGATTTCCCCCTTATCCTTAAACTGTGACCCCTAATTCTGGACTTCCCCAACATCGGGAACAATCTTCCTGCATCTAGCCTGTCCAACCCCTTAAGAATTTTGTAAGTTTCTATAAGATCCCCCCTCAATCTTCTAAATTCTAGCGAGTACAAGCCGAGTCTATCCAGTCTTTCTTCATATGAAAGTCCTGACATCCCAGGAATCAGTCTGGTGAACCTTCTCTGTACTCCCTCTATGAAATAATGCAGTTATGTGGATGGCCACAGTGGTGCGGTATCAGCGGTAGAATTGCTGCTTTACAGCGCTTACAGCGGCAGAGACCCGGGTTCCATCCCGACTACGGGTGCAGTCTGCATGGAGTTCTCCCCGTGACCTGCGTGGGTTTTCTCCGGGTGCTCCGGTTTCCTCCCACACTGCAAAGACGTGCAGGTTTGGCTTGGTATAAGTGTAAATTGTCCCCAGTGTGTGTGTAGGATAGTGTTAGTGTGCGGGGATCGCTGGTCAGCACGGACTCGGCGGGCCGAAGGGCCTGTTTCCGCGCTGTATCTCTAAACTAAACTAAAGGTAGCCAAAAATGCTGGAGAAACTCAGCGGGTGAGGCAGCATCTATGGAGCGAAGGAAATAGGTGACGTTTCGGGTCGAGACCCTTCTTCAGACTGATGTGGGGGGGGGGGGGGAAGAAGAAAGGAAGAGGCGGAGACAGTAGGCTGTGGGAGAGCTGGGAAGGAGAGGGGAAGGAGGGAGAAAGCAGGGACTACCTGAAATTGGAGAAGTCAATGTTCATACCGCTGGGGTGTAAACTGCCCAAGCGAAATATGAGGTGCTGCTCCTCCAATTTGAACTAAACTAAAAGTCTTTATTACACAATGAATTAGCATTAAAACAGTGAATTGCACAGATGGTAGTAGTGTACCGGGACAGCATAGGTTATTACAAGTGTATCATTGCCAGTTCATTCTTGCAACCAAATAATAACAGCCATGCTTACATCTGCACACCTGCCTTCTGCAAACGTGTTGTGAACTAACTTTTCTGATGTACCTCATGAAGTAGGAGAGAATGGAGAAGTTTATTTGGTTGTTGCAACTTGCCCGGGACAGTTATTGGAAGATTCGTGGAGGTGAATGCTGCTTTCTGCAGACAGACCGATCCAGTGCTTCAAAAGTGCAAGAGAGATTATCCATATATCAGCCTCAAACTAAAATGTAGTTGGTAATAACGTGTTTAGTTTAGTTTGGAGATAGAGCGCGGAAGCAGGCCCTTCGGCCCAACGAGTCCGCACCGACCAGCGATCCCCGCACAATAAAGCCCCTGTCCCACTGTACGAGCTAATTTAAGAGTTCTCCCGACTTTCCCCGATTCGAACTCGGAGAATTACGGTAATGGCCGCTCGTGGGTACTCGGGGCTCTCGTGACATTTTTCAACATGTTGAAAAATCTTCACACGTCTTCACGAGCTTACCGCGTTTCCCGAGTACCTGCCGTTAGCGTTACGAGCCGCTAAGAGGCGTCCCCGAGCTCCGACGTACCCGCTACGTACATTCTACGTACTTACCACGAGTTTGATTTTTTTTTAAACTCGGGAGAGCTCTTGAATGAACTTGCACAGTGGGACAGGGTCTTTACACCAGCCAACACACACTGGGGACAATTTTTACAGTTATACCAAGGCAATTAACCTACAAACCTGCACGTCTTTGGAGTGTGCGAGGAAAACCGGAGATCTCGGAGAAAACCCACGCGGGTCACAGGGAGATCGTGCAAACTCCGTGCAGACAGCACCCGTAATCAGGATCGAACACGGGTCTCTACCGCCGCGCCACCGTGACTGACGCTCATTAAACTAACTTTCCTGATGTATCGCATGAAGCAGCAGAGAATGGAGTCGTGTATTTGGTTGCAGCAAGATTCATGGAAGTGAATGCTGCTTTTCTGCACTTAGACTGTCCTCATCTCCCTCATCCCCTCCCCCCCCCGACCCCTCCCCCCATTGTCCCCATCCCTCCACCACCCCCCCCCCCAACCCCTTCACTCTCCCCGTCCTCCAGAACCCCCTCCCCTCCCAACCCACTCCCCCTCACTCTCCCCCTCTCCATTCACACCCCCTCCCCTCCCCTCTCCTCACTCTCCCCTCTCCTCCACAACCCCCTCCCCTCCCCTCCCCCTCACTCTCCCCCTCTCCATCCAAACCCCCTCCCCTCCCCTCCCCCTCACTCTCCCCCTCTCCATCCAAACCCCCTCCCCTCCCCTCTCCTCACTCTCCCCCTCCTCCCCACCCCACCCCCTCCCCTCCTAACCCCCTCACTTTCTCCATCCCCTCCCTACCCCCTTGCTCTCCCCCTCCCCTCCCCACCCCCAGCTCCCCCCATGGTACACCGAATCCTCCACATTCCTGTGCTAGCTGGAGGCCCAGTGGATATAAAGGCATGCAGCGAGTTGCTGAGAGTTGAGCTGGGCTTTCTAAAGCATTCTTGCAACTCTTTCATCCCGGAGAGGAACGCAATGAGATTGCAGCTGAGAAAGACAAAGCATCTTGGAGGGTGAGGCAAGATCTTGGCGTTGGGGGAAAGAAGCGCTGAATCCCCCCCTCCCGTCCGTACAGATGCGTCGCGCTTGGCCGCCAGCGTTCAGTGTTCCTGTGGAGTGTTGTCTGATTTACAGCGCAACTAAACGACAACTCTTAAAAGGGTAACCAAAAAGACCGCTGGTTCCCCCCCCAGCTCACACACACACACACACACACGCACTAGAGCTCGATCTCAAACACTTGTACTGTCTTCGGGAAGAGCCCGCAGCGATGGTTTCTACCGCTGCTCGACAGACCCACACCCACCTCCTCATGGCCAAAGCTACAAATGGCAGGACCCTCTTGCACCACCCCAGCAGGGTCATTCACAGGTCAGCTTCACGTCTCTGTAATAAAGTGTTTGATAAAACCCAGTCCAGCTGTCCCTGCTCCAGCACCGCCCAACCAACGCTCCTCCATCTTGTCCTGGCCTGACTTGCCTCATGTGTTCACCTCCCCTCTCCCTCAACATTTTGGTCAATGGACAATAGGTGCAGGAGTAGGCCATTCGGCCCTTCGAGCCAGCACCGCCATTCAATGTGATCACGGCTGATCATCCCCAATCAGTACCCCGTTCCTGCCTTCCCCCCATATCCCCTGACTCCGCTATCTTTAAGAGCCCTATCTAGCTCTCTCTTGGAATTCTCTGCCTCAGAGGGCGGTGGAGGCCGGTTCTCTGGATGCTTTCAAGAGAGAGCTAGATGGGGCTCTTAAAGATAGTGGAGTCAGGGGATATGGGGAGAAGGCAGGAACGGGGTACTGATTGGGGATGATCAGCCATGATCGCATTGAATGGTGGTGCTGGCTCGAAGGGCCGAATGGCCTACTCCTGCACCTATTGTCTATTGTCTAATATGTTCATGGCTGATCATCCAGAATCAGTTCAATGGCGGTGCTGGCTCGCAGGCTACTCCTGCACCTATTGTCTCTAAGAGGGAGTGGCCGGGGTGCGACTGGTCCTTGATGATGCTGCTGGCCTTGCCGTGGTAGCGTGAGGCGTAGATGGAGTCGATGGGCTACAACTGTGCGATCAATCATCTTGGACAACAGTATAAAAATGTGATGCCATGCTTTAGGAGTTCCATCAAGAAGAACACTTATGGAACCTGCAGAACCATTATTTGGAAGTGTGATCCCTCTCCACACACAGAGCACTCAATGTTGCTGATGTATTTATTTATATGAATGAAGTTGTTGTCGGGCCTCCCAGTGAATGCCAAGCTGTAGTCATTCATCTCCAGAAACAATGATTGCCTGCTTAGGTTTAGCTTTGCCTCAAACTGATACCTTCCCTGGCTGAAGCCAGATCAATCAATCGCCATGCTGTGTCCCTAACAACTGTAAAATGTGCACCTTTGCTGCAGCTTATCATGTTACACCTTCAAATGGCTTTCCCTTCAAAATGGCTAGTGTATCTTTGCTAAAGCAAACATCACAGGGCTTTGTGTATTAAGCAAGTTCCAGAAACACCAGTTCAATAAAGCCCCAATCTATCTGCCTTCAAGGCTCCTATTTGAGGGGGGAGAGGGGGGAGGTGTGGGGCGTAAGGAGCCTGTTCTTTGCCTGTTCACTGGAAGAACTCTGTTCCTGATTAAACCATCAAGCTGGAAAGGGTACGGAGAAGATTTACGAGGATGTTGCCGGGACTCGAGGGTCTGAGCTGAGCTGCAGGGAGAGGTTACATAGAAACATAGAAACATAGAAAATAGGTGCAGGAGTAGGCCATTCGGCCCTTCGAGCCTGCACCGCCATTCAATATGATCATGGCTGATCATCCAACTCAGTATCCTGTACCTGCCTTCTCTCCATACCCCCTGATCCCTTTAGCCACAAGGGCCACATCTAACTCCCTCTTAAATATAGCCAATGAACTGGCCTCAACTACCTTCTGTGGCAGAGAGTTCCACAGATCGGAGGTTGGGGCAGGCTAGGACTCTTGGATTGCGGGGAGATCTTATAGAGGCGTATAAAATCATGAGAGGAATAGATCGGGTAGACGCACAGAGTCTCGCCCAGAGTAGGGGAATCGAGGACCAGAGGATATGGGTTCAAGGTGAAGGGGAAAAGATTTAATAGGAATCTCAGGGGTCCGTTTTTCACACAAAGGGTGCTGGGTGTATGGAACGAGCTGCCGGAGGAGGTAGTTGGAGGCTGGGACTATCGCTATGTTTAAGAAACAGTTAGACCGATACATGGATAGGACAGGTTTGGAGGGATATGGACCAAATGCTGGCAAGTGGGACTAGTGTGATGGGACATTGTTGGCCAGTGTGGGCAAGTTGGGCCGAAGGGCCTGTTTCCACAATGTATCACTCCATGACTCAAAGCAGGATCTTTAAAATCCATTCAGACCAGTAAATGGAATCATCATCTTATACCCCATTTGAGCATCAAACAATTCTCGACAAAATTGATGTCAAAATGATCCCAGGCATCACGGTGGCTCAGCGGTAGAGTTGCTGCTTCACAGCGCCAGAGACCTGGTTGCGATCCTGACCTCGGGGCTGTCTGTACGGAGTTTGCACGTTCTCCCCGTGACCTGCGTGGGTTTTCTCTGGGAGTTTCGATTTCCTCCCACACTCCAAAGACGTGCAGGTTTGTAGGTTAAAAGACTGGATAGACTTGGTTTATACTCGCTAGAATTTAGGAGATTGAGAGGGGATCTTATAGAAACTTACAAAATTCTTAAGGGGTTGGACAGGCTAGATGCAGGAAGATTGTTCCCGATGTTGGGGAAGTCCAGGACAAGGGGTCACAGTTTAAGGATAAGGGGGAAATCCTTTAAAACCGAGATGAGAAGAACTTTTTTCACACAGAGAGTGGTGAATCTCTGGAACTCCCTGCCACAGAGGGTAGTCGAGGCCAGTTCATTGGCTATATTTAAGAGGGAGTTAGATGTGGCTAAGGGGATCAGAGGGTATGGAGAGAAGGCAGGTACAGGATACTGAGTTGAATGATCAGCCATGATCATATCGAATGGCGGTGCAGGCTCGAAGGGCCGAATGGCCTACTCCTGCACCTAATTTCTATGTTTCTATGTTAATTGGCTTCGGTAAAGATTGCAAATTAACCCTAGTATGTGCAGGATAGTGTTAGTGTGCGGGGATCGCTGGTCAGTGCAGACTCGGTGGGCTGAAGGGCTTGTTTCCGCGCTGTATCTCTAAACTAAACAAAACTAATCCCAATCAGTCTAAACTAATGGCTCAGTCTGAAGAAGGGTCTTGACCCGAAACATTGCCTATTCCTTCTCTCCATAGATGCTGCCTGTCCCACTGAGATACTCCAGCATTTTTGTCTACCTCAGATTCCTATTAAATCTTTTTCCCTTCAGGACCTGGCAATGGGAGGTAAAACAACAAAAACAGACTTGGTTGGTAGTCTTTCTGCGGAGTTTAATGTTATAATAGAGCGATTGTCCTTACTTTCTTTTTCTTTCTTTTCTAGGGTCTACTTTCTTACTTCACTTCCTTCTCTAACATCTTTTCTAAGGGGCTTTCTTTTCCCAACACTCTCCTGCACTTCACGACTCTTGCGCACCTTCTTTACTTTCCTTACTTCTATCTTTTTCTTAAAGCTTAAAAAAAATGAAGCGGTACAAAAAACGTATTAAGATATATGTGTTGTGTATTATTGTAATTTACCGTACTTCTAATAAAAATAATTTTAAAAAAAAATTTAAAAAAAAAATATTTTTCCCTTCACCTTGAACCTATGTCCTCTGGTCCTCGATTCCCCTACTCTGGGCAAGAGACTCTGTGCATCTACCCGATCTATTCCTCTCGTGATTTTATACACTCCAGCATTTTAAGTAAGTAAGTATGTTTATTGGCCAAGTATTCACATACAAGGAATTTGCCTTGGTGCTCCGCCCACAAGTAACAACATGACATACAGTGACAGTTACGAATGACTCAGAAAACACTAAACATTAATAATAATTTGTACAATTCTGGTCGCCTAATTATAGGAAGGATGTCAACAAAATAGAGAGAGTACAGAGGACATTTACTAGAATGTTGCCTGGGTTTCAGCAACTAAGTTACAGAGAAAGGTTGAACAAGTTAGGTCTTTATTCTTTGGAGCGCAGAAGGTTAAGGGGGGACTTGATAGAGGTCTTTAAAACGATGAGAGGGATAGACAGAATTGACATGGATAAGCTTTTCCCATTGAGAGTAGGGAAGATTCAAACTAGAGGACATGACTTGAGAATTAAGGGACAGAAGTTTAGGGGTAACATGAGGGGGAACTTCTTTACTCAGAGAGTGGTAGCTCTGTGGAATGAGCTTCCAGTGGAAGTGGTGGAGGCAGGTTCGATTTTATCATTTAAAAATAAATTGGATAGGTATATGGATGGGAAAGGAATGGAGGGTTATGGTCTGAGTGCAGGTAGATGGGACTAGGTGAGAGTAAGTGTTCGGCACGGACTAGAAGGGCCGAGATGGCCTGTTTCCGTGCTGTAATTGTTATATGGTTATATGTTTAAGTGGGACAGGCTACAGATTTTTGGCTGTTGAGTAGAACTACTACTCGTGGATAATAAATGTTTAAGTCTGGCTGTGGCAGCTTTGACAGTCCGGAGTCGCTTTCCAGAGGGAAGTGATTCAAAGAGTTTGTGGCCAGGGTGAGAGGGGTCAGAGATGATCTTGCCCGCTCGCTTCCTGGCCCTTGCAGTGTACAGTTCATCAATGGAGGGAAGGTTGCAGCCAATTTTGTGTCTATCTTAAACTAATCCCGCTGTTGGCCTTCAGCAAACGTGGTCACTTCCATTGATTGATTGCACGACATTCTGTGAAGTCCAAACATAGCCGCAGGGATCTAACGGCCACAGGCCTGCAATAACAAGGGGGCCACGCAAATCCCAGTGTTGGCAACTGGATCCGGCGTTTCACAGTGTGGTTCCCTTAGTCGAGGCAACATTTGTAGTGACTTAGCAAAGCAAAATATTTCCTTTTATGCCCGCCGATACTTCACAAAGATTACCTTTCCTAGTGGACAGTTTACACAAGGGTTGCTGCCTTCAGTAAGCACAGGCTCCCTTCAGCTACAATGACTGATTGTTGATTTGGAGAATGTAGACACTCTCGTTGCGTCAGTGCAGTAATCCGTTCACGTAGCTAACCTTTGTCAACCTTCCCCAACTTGGCTTTGCGAAGTAAAACCCCCAACTGGTTTGACAACATGAACTGGTCGGCACAGTGGCGCAGCTGGTAGAATCATAGAGTCTTACAGCATAGATACAGGCCCTTCGGCCCAACTTGCCCATACCGGCCAACGTGTCTCATCTGCAATAGACAATAGACAACAGGTGCAGGAGTAGAGGCCATTTGGCTCTTCGAGCCAGCACCGCCATTCAATGTGATCACGGCTGATCCATCCCCAATCAGTACCCCGTTCCTGCCTTCTCCCCATATCCCCTGACTCCGCTATCTTTAAGAGCCCTATCTAGCTCTCTCTTGAAAGTATCCAGAGAACCGGCCTCCACTGCCCTCTGAGGCAGAGAATTCCACAGACTCACAACTCTCTGTGTGAAAAAGTGTTTCCTCATCTCCGTTCTAAATGGCTTAGCCTTTATTCTTAAAATGCACTTTGGCCCATATCCCTTTAAACCTTTCCTATACATGTACCTATCCAACTGTCTCTTAAATATTGTTAGTGTACCTTCATCAACCACTTACTCCGCCACCCACCCACGCTCCTGGTGACAGAGTTGTCCCACCCCACAGATTCGTATTCAATCTTTCCCCTCTCATCTTAAACCTATGTGTCCTCTGCAATTTAAATAGACCAATTGACCTACAAACACGCACGTTTTTTGGCGTGTGGGAGGAAACCAGAGCACCCGGAGAAAACCCACGCGGTCACGGGGAGAGCATGCAGACTCCACACGGACAGCGCCCGAGAGTTCCAGGTCTTTTGCGCGGTGAAGCAGTGGCTGTAACGCACGTGGTCATAGGAGAACGCACAAAGTCCTTGGTCCTGTGTTTGTTAGTTGCGTTATTTTCTTACTTGTCCAAAACAGCGTGGTAGCCATTGGTATTATAGCTGCATGCCCATGGCCGAACCAACCTACGAGAGAGACGGGACGGGTGATGCTTCGGGTCGAGAGTCTTCTTCAGAACCCTTCAGTCAGAAGAAGGGTCTCGACGCAAAAAACGCCACCCATCCCTTCTCTCCAGAGATGCTGCCTGTCCCCGCTGAGTTACTCCAGCGTTTTGTGTCTATCTTCGGTGTAAACCAGCATCTGCAGTTCCTTCCCCACAGAGTGAACAAACCTGCCAGTTTACAGATGCATTACAGGCAATGAATGCAATAGACAATAGACAGAAGTAGGCCATTCGGCCCTTCGAGCCAGCACCGCCATTCAAGGTGAGCCAAAGAGGAAATACACTCCAAAGACGTACAGGTTAACTGGCTTGGTAAACTTGTAAATTGTCCCTAGTGTGTGTAGGATAATATTAATGCTGGTCGGCACGGACTCGGTGGGCCGAAGGGCCTATTTCCGTGCTGTATCTCCAAACTAAACTAGTGCGTGAACGGGCGATCGCTGGTCGGCACGGACCCGGTGGGCCGAAGGGCCTATTTCCGCGCTGTATCTCAAAACCAAACTGAGGAATCTGAGGGGTAACTTTTTCTCGCAAAGATTTATCGGTTAATTGGCTTTGGGAAAGACAGTAAATTGTCCCCAGTGTGTGTAGGATGGTGTTCGTGTGCGGGGAGATCGCTGGTCGGCGCAGACTCAGTGGGACGAAGGGCCCGCTTCCGCGCTGTATCTCTCAACTCTAACGTCTGGCTATCATTTTAAAATTCTCTGTGAGCAGGTTGGTAAAGCAGCCTGATTACCAGGAACTGATTGCGCTTGTGGGCGATCGCTCGCAGCTCTGCAGGGCAGGACTCAACCTGCCGGGTTAGTTTTGCTCCACTCTCTTTGAGACTATGTGTTCCATTGGCCTGCAAAACTGTTCCACCTAGCAACGGAGGGATGGGTTGGTTAAACAGGCCCAATGGCAACCAAGGCCGGGGCTTGACCTCGTGACCTTCTGGGTGGGAGTCCAACGAGATAAGCCGGGGTTACGGACAGGACCACCTGTCGTGGATAAAATCTTTCAAGCTCCTCACTCACTCCCCCACTCTACCTCTTACACCACCACCCCCACCCCCAACCCCAACCCCACCCCCACCCCACCCACACCCACACCCCACCCCCACCCCCACCCCACAGAAATATAAACAAACCATCATTGCAACATTTGGGTTTTGCAATAACTTGTGGCAAACAAAAACATCGCCAAAAGGTATTAAAATCAATTAATTAATTGCTCAGAGGCGGTGGAGGCCGGTTCTCTGGATACTTTCAAGAGAGAGCTAGATAGGGCTCTTAAAGATAGCGGAGTCAGGGGATATGGGGAGACGGCAGGAACGGGGTACTGATTGGGGATGATCAGCCATGATCACATTGAATGGTGGTGCTGGCTCGAAGGGCCGAATGGCCTCCTCCTGCACCTATTGTCTATTAAACACTACAACCGCATATAGGATCTGAACTACAATAGACTATTATTATTATTATTATTATTATTATTATTATTATTATTATTATTATTATTATTATTATTATTATTATTATTATTATTATTATTGTTGCACTGTTTTGCTTGACTTTTGAGTCTGTGTGTATATGTGTGTGTATATATATATATATATATATATATGGGTATATTGTGAGTATATGTATATATACACTCTCGTAGACAAAAATGCTGGGGAAACACAGCGGGTGAGGCAGCATCTATGGAGCGAAGGAAATAGGTGATGTTTCGGGTCGAGACAGTTTTTTTCTGTCTCTGGTTTGCCTGTCATACTATGTTTACACATTGTGTTGTGCTGCAGCAAGTAAGAATGTCATTGTCCTATCTGGGACACATGACAATAAAAACACTCCTGACCCCTGACGCAGGTAGTTGTGTCGAGTCCCGCAAACAGACCTTGAAGCCACAACCATACACGCCGCTGTTTCAGCCCCAGAGTGAACAGCTGCCGACAAAGTTGCGGTTTCCTCACGCCAAAGTTACAAGACTTTTTAAAGTTTGCTTTCGAATGCCGGCCAAGTGACGTGAAGTCATGCTTGGCAAAGATTCCCGACGCTGCTGCTGCTTTTCCACCACAGACTCCTAAAGGCTGCACCGGTAGCTGCAGTACTGTGTTTGTGAGCCAGAGAGCAGGATCAGCATGTGTCCCACCCACTCCACACAATCTCCCACTCAGCCCAGCCACAAAATACAACCAACCTCGTGGGTTTTAGACACAAAATGCTGGAGAAATGCAGACGCTGGTTTACACCGAAGATAAACACAATATTCTGGAGTAACTCAGCGGGTCAGGCAGCATCTGTGGAGAACATGGATAAGGTGACGTTTCACAGAGTGCTGGAGTAACTCAGCGGGTGCAGCAGCATCTAATGGAGCTAAGGAAATAGGCAACGTTTCGGGCCGAAACCCTTCTGGGTTTCGGCCCGAAACGTTGCCTATTTCCTTAGCTCCACAGATGCTGCTGCACCATAACTCAGCGGGTCAGGCAGCATCTGTGGAGAACATGGATAGGTGACGTTTCACAGAGTGCTGGAGTAACTCAGCGGGTCAGGCAGCATCTGTGGAGAACATGGATAGGTGACGTTTCACAGAGTGTTGGAGTAACTCAGCGGGTCAGGCAGCATCTGTGGGGAACATGGATAGGTGACGTTTCACAGAGTGCTGGAGTAACTCAGCGGGTCAGGCAGCATCTGTGGAGAACATGGATAGGTGACTTTGCGCGCGCCGGGCCAAAAACTCCTCAGCTGGCCCACCGGCTGGGCTTTGTGTGCAGTCCAGCACTCCGGGACAACTCATCATTCACCCAGCCACGGCCGAGTCGGATCAACGAATTTACCATCGGGAATTTGTCCCGCATTTTGACCTTTTGTCCCTTGTTTGGGAGCGAGAAAGTTGGCAACCCTACGTGACAATAAACTGAAGTGAACAGAAGTTGGGCCGAAAGGGCATGTTCCCGTTCTGTGTCCTAATTCACTGCAAACGACGGCTGAAATATCCTCATTGTTAACACAGCGACGACATATAAAAAATCTCATCATTCTGCAGGTCCCCGCGGGGGCAGCCGAGCCCAGGCTTGTGATCTAAGTACAGCAGCCGTCTCCAAGGACACTACTTCCAGTTTACTGCCTGTACTTCTGTGCAGCTAATGTCATCTTCCTGTTTAAACAGTCGTTAGCAAAATACAGGTGCGAATCAGACCTATGCAAACACAACATACCAGCCAAGCACAGTGGAGGTTGGGGTTAGTCAGCGGTAATTCTCCACAATCAGCTTCTGTGCCGCCAATATGTACAAAATCACAGCCCCAGCTATTCTTTATTGCAGTTAAAATAGGAGCCGCTGGCTCAATAACTCAAGTGGTCAGATAATGTTGCCATTGTGTTCCTGATGTTTAAGAAAGAACTGCAGATGCTGGAAAAATGGAAGGGAGACAGAAATGCTGGAGAAACTCCAATTTCAGGTAGTCCCTGCTTTCTCCCTCCTTCCCCTCCCCTTCCCAGCTCCCCCACAGCCTACTGTCTCCGCCCCTTCCTTTTTTCTTCCCCCCCCCCCCCCCCCCCCCCCCCCCCCCCCCCCCCCCCCCCACATCGGCCTAAAACAAGAATCTCGCTGCACTTGGCCACGTGACAATAAAGGTCCATTGAAGCAGGAAGCAAATGGAAACTTTGAAAGGTATCCAGATTGAAATTTATTTTTCTGGAGGGGGTAAAATTAGCACTGGGGTGGTGAGAGGGGTCTACGTTCAATCTCTATAACCCCATGATGAAGATGAAACTGCACTACCCAACAAAGCTGGAAGCGAGTGAGAGAGACTGACACTAGTTCAGTTTAGACTGACACAACGTGCTGGAGTAACTCAGCGGGTCAGGCAGCATCTGTGGAGAACATGGATAGGTGACGTTTCACAGAGTGCTGGAGTAACTCAGCGGGTGCAGCAGCATCTATGAAGCTAAGGAAATAGGCAACGTTGCCTATTTCCAGAAGGGTTCGGCCCGAAACGTTGCCTATTTCCTTAGCTCCACAGATGCTGCTGCACCATAACTCAGCGGGTCAGGCAGCATCTGTGGAGAACATGGATAGGTGACGTTTCACAGAGTGCTGGAGTAACTCAGCGGGTGCAGCAGCATCTATGGAGAGAAGGAATGGGTGATGTTTCAGGGTTGAGACTATTCTTCAGACTGAAGTTTAGTCTAGTTCAAAACAGTTTAGTTTATTTTAGTTTACATAGAAACATCGAAACATAGAAAATAGGTTCAGGAGTAGGCCATTCGGCCATTCGAGGCAGCACCGCCATTCAATATGATCATGGCTGATCATCCACAATCAGTACCCCGTTCCTGCCTTCTCCCCATATCCCCTGTCTCCGCTATCTTTAAGAGCCCTATCTAACTTTAGTTTAGAGATACAGCACGGAAACAGGCCTTTCTGCCCACCGAGCCCGCATCAACCACTAACACTATCCTACACACACTAGGGGACAATTTAACATTTACACCAAGCCAATTAACCTCCAAACCTGTACGTCTTTGGAGTGTGGGAGGAAACCGGAGCACCCGGAGAAAACCCACGTGGGTCACGGGGAGAACGTGCAAACTCCGTACAGACAGCACACATAGTCGGGATCGATCCCGGGTCTCTGGCGCTGTGAGCGCTGTGAGGCAGCAACTCTACCAGCTGCGCCACCATGACCGCCCTTAAAAAACTACTAATGATCTGCGGAATTCTCTTTGCACGCAGGTTCTAGACCCGAGACTCTTTTTCACCAATTTCCCCTTGACCCTCAAAACCAGTTATAAAAATAACGTGCAGTTAAAAATAATTGCTCCCTGAGTTATCACATAGCCACCTTCATGCTGGTATTTAAATTTGCAATCTTGCAGGACCACCTTGTAAACAAGCAAGACTGTGCCCCCTTTGTCAGCCTATGTGCACTGGGCATGTAGGAGCCCCAGGAAATGAGATCCAGATAACAGGCTTTGTAAAGGCTCTGCAACTTTCCCAGTATGTCCCGCGAAGGGTCTGTGGGAACTCCTCTGACTCATTCGGAGAAAATGGTTCTTAAAATCTTTAAATCCGCAGCTTCCACGGTAGACTTCTGCAATATTATGCGAGAATTTAGAATATTGAGGGGGGATCTTTTAGATTAGATTAGATTAGATAGCCATTATTGTCATTCAGACCGAAGTCTGAACGAAATTGAAGCAGTCATACATACAATACAATACAATAAAAAACAACAATAAACACATATTAACATCCACCACAGTGAGTCTATAGAAACTTACAAAATTCTTTAGGGGTTGGACAGGCTAGATGCAGGAAGATTGTTCCCGATGTTGGGGAAGTCCAGAACAAGGGGTCACAGTTTAAGGATAAGGGGGAAATCTTTTAGGACCGAGATGAGAAAATCATTTTTTACACAGAGAGTGGTGAATCTGTGGAACTCTCTGCCACAGAAGGTAGTTGAGGCCAGTTCATTGGCTATATTTAAGAGGGAGTTAGATGTGGCCCTTGTG
Organism: Amblyraja radiata; assembly: GCF_010909765.2. Lineage (NCBI taxonomy): Eukaryota > Metazoa > Chordata > Chondrichthyes > Rajiformes > Rajidae > Amblyraja > Amblyraja radiata. The sequence continues at coordinate 80,778,658 of NC_045963.1, read as the reverse complement.
GCTAAAGGGATCAGGGGGTATGGAGAGAAGGCAGGTACAGGATACCTGCCATGATCATATTGAATGGCGGTGCAGGCTCGAAGGGCCAAATGGCCTACTCCTGCACCTATTGTCTATGTTCTATGTTTTCTATGTTTCTAATATTACCACTTTTATTCCTGATCCTGAAACACTTTCAGTTAGTGCATTATTAATTAAGAGGAATAGATTGGGTAGATACAATAGACAATAGACAATAGGTGCAGGAGTAGGCCATTCGGCCCTTCAAGCCAGCACCGCCATTCAATGTGATCATGGCTGATCATCCCCAATCAGTACCCCGTTCCTGCCTTCTTCCCATATCCCCTGACTCCGCAATCTTTAAGAGCCCTATCTAGCTCTCTCTTGAAAGTATCCAGAGAACCGGCCTCCACCGCCCTCTGAGGCAGAGAATTCCACAGACTCACAACTCTCTGTGAGGAAAAGTGTTTCCTTGTCTCCATGCTAAATGGTTTACCCCTTGTTCGAAGATAGGCACAAAAAGCTGGAGTAACTCAGCGGGACGAGCAGCATCTCTGGAGAGAAGGAATGAGTGACGTTTCAGGTTGAGACCTTTCGAGTCTGAAGAAGACTCTCGATCCGAAGCGTCACCAATTCCTTCTCTCCAGAGATGCTGCCTGTCCCGCTGAGTTACTCCAGCTTTTTGTGTCTATCTTAGATCTATATGCTTTCATGGGATGTGGTTTATAGCGAACCCATTAAGCTCCTCCCTTCCCCTTAAATAATGTGCAACTTGACATATCTATGAATTATGGTGGCAGCAATGGTTTACATTGTCTTTAGTTTGCATACCAAGGGCAATTAAAATCTGCGGCCATTATTCCAACTGCGCTCAAACTACAAATGTCGCATGTAAGCTTCACTCACACAAAATAAAATTCAATCAATCAAATTTCAATCATTTACGATGATGTTGCCAGGACTAGAGGGTGTGAGCTGCAGGGAGAGGTTGAGTAGGCTGGGTCTCTATTCCATGGAGCGCAGGAGGATGAGGGGTGATCTTATAGAGGTGTACACAATCATGAGGGCAATAGATCGGGTAGATGCACAGAATCTCTTGCCCAGAGTAGGGGAATCGAGGACCAGAGGACATAGGTTCAAGGTGAAGGGGAAAAGATTGAATAGGAATTTGGGAGGCAGATTTTTCACACAGAGGGTGGTGGGTGTATGGAACAAGCTGCCCGAGGAGGTAGTTGAGGCTGGGACTATCCCAACGTTTGAGAGATAATCGCTTAAGAAAGGTACATGGATAGGACAGGTTTGGAAGGATATGGGCCAAACGTAGGCGGGTGGGACTAGTGTAGATGGAGCATGTTGGCCAGTGTGGGCAAGTTGGGCCGAAGGGCCTGTTTCCACACTGTATCACTCTGTGATTCTATGTGTAGGGAGGAACTGCAGTTTAAGATATATTATAATAGTTTATGATATATTATAATTATAATACACTGACAGAATGAAATATTAATCATTCCCTGCCACAGAGGGCAGTGGAGGCCAGGTCACTGGATGGATTTAAGAGAGAGTTGGATAGAGCTCTAGGGGCTAGTGGAGTCAAGGGATATGCGGAGAAGGCAGGCACGGGTTATTGATAGGGGACGATCAGCCATGATCACAATGAATGGCGGTGCTGGCTCGAAGGGCCGAATGGCCTCCTCCTGCACCTATTTTCTATGTTTCTATGTTTCTATTGGTAATATCCTAAGAACCATTATTGGTGATGTGGGCAGCAGAATATTCAAATTGATTATTTCACAAGACTAAGAGTATGGCAACAGCTGTTTAATATTCCTAATCAAAAATGACAACCCAATTGCTTATCAAATAAAATAAAACAATGTGGTGGAAGAACTCAATGGGTCAGGCAGCATCTGTGGGGGGAGAGGACAGGCGACGTTTCACCTCAGGGCTCCAAATTTGAAGTTTTATTCCGCTCCATTTCACCACCTACAGTTTCTTGTGTCTCTGCTGTGAAATCTCAAAGTATGCCTTCTCAGTTTAGTTCCCCTTCTCAGTTCAGTTCATTGTCACGCCTACCGAGGTACAGTGAAAAGCCTTTGTTGCGCGCTAACCAGTCAGAAAAAAAGACCGTACATGATTGCAATCGAGCCGTTTACAGTGTACTGATACATGATGAGGGAATAACGTTCATGTATAACGCAGCAGTATGAATATAGATTACTCTAACGTCAAGTAACCCCTTCCATCCCTTTCTCTCCATCCCACCCCCACCCAAGATGTACCAGCTTCAAAGTCATCTTGTTGAGTCTCGTTGTCTGTAACACATTTTCACCTAGCCCACAGCCAACAATGGCCAGTTTCCTACATCATCATTACTTTTTTGCAAATCTTTCATCCATTTATAACCATATAACCATATAACAATTACAGCACGGAAACAGGCCATCCGTGCCGAACACTTACTCTCACCTAGTCCCATCTACCTGCGCTCAGACCATAACCCTCCATTCCATTCCCGTCCATATAACTATCCAATTTACTTTTAAATGATAAAATCGAACCTGCCTCCACCACCACTTCCACTGGAAGCTCATTCCACACAGCTACCACTCTCTGAGTAAAGAAGTTCCCCCTCATGTTCTATATCTCCCTACATCACCGTCTATATCTCTCGTCTCCCTCTCCCCTGGCTCTCAGTCGGAAGAAGGGCCTCGACCCATTCCTTCTCTCCACAGATGCCGCCTGTCCCGCTGAGTTAAGGGCCTGTCCCACTTTCACGACCTAATTCACGGCCTCTGCCGAGTTTGCCCTTGACTCATACTCGCAGCATGGCCGTCACGAGGTCCTAGGTAGGTCATGTTGCTAGTCGTAGGTACTCGTGGCACCAAGTAGGTCGGGGCGTTTTTCTAACCTGATGAAAAATGTCCACGAGTAAAAAAGGTTGTGAATTAGGTGGTGAAAGTGGGACAGGTCCTTTACTCCTTTTTTTTGCATAGAAACATAGAAAATAGGTGCAGGAGGAGGCCATTCGGCCCTTCGAGCCAGCACCGCCATTCATTGTGATCATGGCTGATCGTCCCCAATCAATAACCCGTGCCTGCCTTCTCCCCATATCCCTTGACTCCACCAGCCCCTAGAGCTCTATCTAACTCTCTCTTAAATCCATCCAGTGACTTGGCCTTCGCTGCCCTCTGTGGCAGGGAATTCCACAAATTCACAACTCTCTGGGTGAAAACGTTTTTTCTCACCTCAGTCTTAAATGACCTCCCCTTTATTCTAAGACTGGCCCCTGGTTCTGGACTCGCCCAACATTGGGAAATTTTTTCCTGCATCTAGCTTGTCCAGCCCTTTTATAATTTTATACGTTTCTATAAGATCCCTCCTCATCCTTCTAAACGCCAGTGAATACAAGCCTAGTCTTTTGTGCGTCTATCTTCAGTTTAAACCAGCATCTGCAGTTCCTTCCGACACGCTCAGTCTCGGCAGTATTCTCCGTGGAATAGTAGATCCAAAATGAAACTGAACAATTTCATTTAAATGATTGAATAATATGCCTCATGTTTACACACTTCCTGCGTTGCGAGGATTATGTTGCCTCGTAACAAAAGGAGTGGAAAAAAATCGTCTGCCTTTGACTTTTGATGTCGTTGGTACTCTGGTAACCTGTTGGGCGTGATGTAACTCAATACAGGGGCACAGGGAGAGGATATGTAGGTTCACCAGGTTAATTCACGGGATGGCGGGACTGACTTATGATGAAAGAATCGCTCGACTGGGCTTGTATTATACTGGAATCTAGAAGGATGAGAGGCGATCTTATAGAAATATATAAAATTCTTAATGGATTGGACACGCTAGAGGCGGGAAAAATGTTCCCCATGTTGGGGGAGTCCAGAACCAGGGGCAACACAGTTTAAGAATAAGGGGTCAGCCATTTTGGACTGAGATGAGGAAAATTTTTCACTCAGAGAGTTGTGATTTTGTGGAATTCTCTGCCACAGAAGGCAGTGGAGGCCGGTTCACTGGATGTTTTCAGGAGAAAGTTAGATTTAGCTCTTGGGGCTAACGGAATCAAGGGATATGGGGAGAAAGCAGGAATGGGGTACTGATTGTGGATGATCAGCCATGATAACATTGAATGGCGGTGCTCACTTGAAGGGCTGAATGGCCGACTCCTGCACCTATTTTGTATGTTTCTATGATACGACAGGCACGATATTTATCCCAGGAGGGAAGTTGATCTGCCAACAGTCATAAAACACAAGAGACATGAAACAAGGGATTAAAGTGACAAGTGGAAAGGATTGGGGGATGTGCAAAGATTGGAGGGGGCGGGGGGAGTCAGTCTCAGTCTACCCCACGACAGAAGGGGGAGGAGTTGTACAGTTTGAAAGCCACAGGGAAGAAGGATCTCCTGTGGCGTTCTGTGCTGCATCTTGGTGGAACCAGTCTGTTGCTGAAGGTGCTCCTCAGGTTGACCAATGTGTCACAGAGGGGGTGTGAGCTGTATTGTCCAGGATGCTCCACAGTTTGAGGAGCATCCTCCCCTCCAAGACCAACCTCCCGTGAATCCAACTCCAACTCCAACTCCGCCCCCCAGACGGAGCCAGCCTTCCCGATGAGTCTGTTGACCCTGAGAGGCACAGAGACTGGCACAGATACACCATGCCTGAGGTTCCTTATTGCTGCTCCAAGCTGCGTACATCCAACTTTCACTCACAGGTCCATCAAAGTGGAGGATGAGGGGCGATCTAACAGAGGCGTATAAAATCATGAGAGGCATAGACGCACAGAGTCTCTTGCCCAGAGTAGGTGAATCGAACATGTTCCCGATGTTGGGGAAGTCCAGAACCAGGGGCCACAGTTTAAGAATAAGGAGTAATCCATTTAGAACAGAGACGAGGAAACACTTTTTCACACAGAGAGTTGTGAATCTGTGGAATTCTCTGCCTCAGAGGGAGGTGGAGGCCGGTTCTCTGGATGCTTTCAAGAGAGAGTTAGATAGGGCTCTCTCTTTAAGATAGAGGGGATATGGGGAGAAGGCAGGAACGGGGTACTGATTGGGGATGATCAGCCATGATCACATTGGATGGCGGTGCTGGCTCGATGGGCCGAATGGCCTATTCCTGCACCTATTGTCTACTGTCTATCAGGAGATTGGAAATTGGCACTATGATTTGACCCTGTGAGTACAGTGTATGACTTCACTTCATTAGCCCAGAGTTCAAAGCCACCTCTCTGTGATGTTTAGCCAAGGGACCAGACGAGGGTGCAGCTTTGTGTGTGTTTACGCCGCGCGTTCCTTGAAGAAAGGGGTCATTAAATATTTGTGAATGTGCTCAGCGTTGGAGTGGTTTAACATAAGTAGATTCAGGCACTCAGAGGAGGCTTCCCAAACACGGGAATGGTTTTAACTCCTGCACTTGGAGATTGGGGATGCTGAACTGCGTAGGAAGGAACTGCAGATGCAGGTATAAAACCAGAGATAGACACCAGAAGTGGAACCCCAGCCACTCCCTCTTCTCCCCATCGGGCAAAAGGTACAGAAGTGTGAAAACGAACGCACACCTCCAGATCCAGGGACTGCAGATGCTGGAAAAATCGAAGGTAGACAAAATGCTGGCGAAACTCAGCGGGTGAGGCAGCATCTATGGAGCGAAGGAATAGGTGACCTTTAGGGTCGAGACCCTTCTTCAGACCTCCAGATTCAGGGACAGTTTCTTCCCAGCTGCTATCAGGCAACTGTACCATTGAAGCATTAGCTTCTTGCTCTGAGCAGGATATAGTCTGGATCAATAGCTAGGAGCTGGCTGGGTCAGGCTGAAACTCCTGAATTACTTGGTAAGGTAGTCATGATCTACTATCCACCTCATTGGTGACCCCCAGGTTATCTTTGATTGGACTTTGCTGGCTTTACCTTGCACTAAACGTTATTCCCTTTATCCTGTATCTGTACACTGTGGACGGCTCGATTGTAATCATGTATTGTCTTTCCGCTGACTGGTTAGCGCGCAACAAAAGCTTTTCACTGTACCTCGGTACACGTGACAATAAACTAAACTGAACTAAACTGATAAATGCTGGAGTAACTCAGCGGGTCAGGCAGCATCTGTGGAGAACATGGATAGGTGACGTTTCACAGAGTGCTGGAGTAACTCAGCGGGTCAGGCAGCATCTGTGGAGAACATGGATAGGTGACGTTTCACAGAGTGCTGGAGTAACTCAGCGGGTCAGGCAGCATCTGTGGAGAACATGGATAGGTGACGTTTCACAGAGTGCTGGAGTAACTCAGCGGGTCAGGCAGCATCTGTGGAGAACATGGATAGGTGACGTTTCACAGATTGCTGGAGTAACTCAGCGGGTCAGGCAGCATCTCTGGAGAAAAGGAATAGGTGACGTTTCGGGTCAAGGCCCTTCTTGCTTAACTCTGGGGTGGTTTTAACTCCTCTAGAGTTTCCCACCAGGACAAAGCGAGAAGTTTGTTCATAAGGTATATAAATTCTTAAGTCATAGGAGCAGCATTAGGCCATTCGGCCCATCGAGTCTACTCCGCCATTCAAGCATGTGATCATCGATAGCTATGACTCACTCATCCAGCCGTACAGCTATTGTTGAAGGATGACTCTATGGAATCCATGAGATACAAGGAACTGCCAAAGCTAGTTCAACCAGGTTTCCTCTCAACCTCTCACAGAGAGTTGTGAGTCTGTGGAATTCTCTGCCTCAGAGGGCAGTGGAGGCAGGTTCTCTGGATACTTTCAAGAGAGAGCTAGATCGGGCTCTTAAAGATAGCGGAGTCAGGGGATATGGGGAGAAGGCAGGAACGGGTAACTGATTGGGGATGATCACATTGAATGGCGGTGCAGGCTCGAAGGGCCGAATGGCCTCTACTCCTGCACCTATTGTATATTGTCTTCCAGAAAAAGCAATCAACATTTGTCCAAGGAAAGACACAAAGTGCTGGAGTAACTCAGCGGGACAGGCAGCACCTCTAGAGAGAAGGAATGGTGGTTTGTACGTTCTCCCTGTGACTGCGTGGGTTTTCTCCGGGCGCTCCGGTTTCATCCTACACTCCAAAGATGTCCAGGTTTGCGGGCTAATTGGGTTTGGTGACATTTTATCCCTCACGTCTAGGATAGTGCCAGTGGTTTCTTGGTTTCTCGGTTTCCTGCTCCTCCAAAAATATTCCCAATGGAATTTAAACTGGAGGTGTCGGAGGGTGGACTTAAGCAAAAAAAAAAAAGGGTTCTTGTAGAAAAATAGTTGCCATGAATGTAGTTGCCTCTGGTTGGGTAACTGTGGTAGGGTGAAGACTATTCCATGCTTTAATTGTACGGGGTGTACGGGGTGATCGCTGGTCAGTGGTGGACTCGATGGGCTGAAGGGCCTGTTTACGTGCTTTATCTCCAAAGTCTAAAACCCCTGTCCCACGGTACGAGTTCATTCCAAGAGTTCTCCCGAGTTTCCCCTGATTCGAACTTGGAGATTTTCGGTAATGGCCGCTCGTCGGTACTCGGGGCTCTCGTGGACATTTTTCAACATGTTGAAAAATCCTCACGAGTCGTCCCGTGCTTACCTGCCGTTAGCGAGTCTTCCCGAGTACCTGCCGCTAGCGTTACGAGCCGCTAAGAGACGTCCCCGAGCTCCGACGTACCCGCTACGTTCATTCTCCGTGCTTACCACGAGTTTGATCTTTTTTTAAAACTCGGGAGAGCTCTTGAATTACCTCGTACCGTGGGACAGGGCTTTAAGTCTGGGTGTGTTAAAGGCTTCTAAGTTGTTCCCCCTCCTGCGCCAGTTTCACACCCCCTCCCTCCACAACCTTGCCAAGTGTAGAGAGGCTGTAGTAATCGATCCTTTACCTTTTAAGCTCGGTTTTTACGAGTGTTATAAGATTACTAGCGGGGAGAGCGGAATGTGGCATCTGATCGCTTCTTATTGATCACAACTTACTGGAGATTACTTAAAACAAAAGGTCACAAGGTCGTTAGTGATAGTAGAATTAGGCCATTCGGCCCATCAAGTCTACTCCACCATTCAATCATGGCTGATCTATCTCTCCCTTCTAACCCCATTCTCCTGCCTTCTCCCCATAACCTCTGACACCCGTACGGTGGCGCAGAGGTAGAGTTGCTGCCTTACAGCGAATGCAGCACTGGAGACCCCGGTTCGATCCCAATTACGGGCGCTGTATGTACGGAGTTTGCACGTTCTCCCCGTGACCTGCGTGGGTTTTATCCGAGATCTCCAGTTTCCACCCACACTCCAAACACGTGCAGTTTTGTAGGTTAATTGGCTTGGTGAATAATAAAATTGTCCCTAGTGTGTGTAGGATAGTGTTAGTGTGCGGGGATCGCTGGTCGGTGCGGACTTGGTGGGCCAAAATGGCCTGTTTCCGCGCTGTATCTCTAAACTAAACTAATCAAGAATCTATCTCTCTCTGTCTTAAAAAATATCCACTGACTTGTCCTCCACAGCCTTCTGTGGAAAATAATTCCACAGATTCACCACCCTCTGGCTAAAGTAATTCCTCCTCATCTCCTTCCTAAAAGGAACGTCCTTTAATTCTGAGGCTGTGACCTCTGGTCCTAGACTCTCCCACTAGTGGAAACATCCTCTCCACATCTACTCTATCCAGGCCTTTCACTATTCTGTACGTTTCAATGATGGACAATGTGGGTTCAAAAGGGGCATTTGACAACAAGTTTGGCCACTTGGGCCTTGGGTGAACTCGCAGTCTTCATTCCCAGCCAGAGCCAGACCCACTCACGCTCAGTCCGCCTTGACCTACCAGATCTCCCAGTGGCTCAACACTTCAACTCCCCCTCCCATTCCCACACTGACCTTTCTGTCCTGGGCCTCCTCCATTACATAGAAACATAGAAACATAGAAAATAGGTAGAGGAGACCATTCGTCCCTTCAAGCCAGCACCGCCATTCATTGTGATCATGGCTGATCGTCCCCTATCAATAACCCGTGCCTGCCTTCTCCCCACATCCCTTGACTCCACTAGCCCCTAGAGCTCTACCTAACTCTCTCTTAAATCCATCCAGTGACTTGGCCTCCACTGCCCTCTGTGGCAGGGAATTCCACAAATTCACAAATCTCTGGATGAAAAAGTTTTTTCTCACCTCAGTCTTAAATGACCTCCCCTTTATTCTAAGACTGTGTGGCCCCTGGTTCTGGACTCGCCCAACATTGGGAACATTTTTCCTGCATCTAGCTTGTCCAGTCCTTTTATACTTTTATATGTTTCGATAAGATCCCCAGTAAGATTCGCAGAGTGAGGCATGTAATAGGGTTCGGGTCTCGACTCGAAACGTCACCCATTCCTTCGCTCCATAGATGCTGCCTCACCCCGCTGAGTTACTCCAGCTTGTTGTCTACCTTCGATTTTTTCCAGCATCTGCAGTTCCTTCTTAATCAATCAATCAATCAATCAACCTTTATTGTCATCTTGCAAAGCAACAGTTGTACAGTGCAAAATGAGAAGACGTTTCCCAGGGAATACCGGAGCATCGCACATGAAACTTAAAAACTTTTCACTTATAATAATCCAGTCCCTGATGAAACAGTATAAATAGTTAAAAGCAGGTAAAACAGCAACATTAAAATACAGTAAAAACAGTCATTAAAATGTCCAGGTCAGCTGATTTGAGTGGCCAGTGCCCGAGTTATTAAAATGTCAGTGCAAAACCCGCAGGATCAGGTGACTGTGAGTACAGAGTGACTGTTTAGCAGCCTCACAGCCTGTGGTAGGAAGCTGTTTAGCAGTCTTGTAGTCCGGGCTTTGATGCTACGGTATCTCTTGCCTGATGGCAGGAAATCCAGGTGTATGTGGAGGGGGTGCAGTTTGTCCTTAGCTATTCTCAGAGCTTTTTTCAGACAGCGGCTCTGGAACAGTTCTTGTACCGAGGGTAGATGGACGCCAATGATCCTCTCTGCTCCCCTCACTACCCTCTGCAGAGCCTTCCTGTCCGAGCAGTTGCAGGTGGAGTACCACGTGTTTATGCAGTACGTGAGTACAGACTCCACCGTGCCCCTGTAGAAAGTCCTGAGGATGTTGGTGGGGAGTGAGGCCTGTTTGAGTTTCCTCAGCACTCACCAATCCCTTGCCGGGTCATTGCCGGTCAGGTCTGCCGTCGTTACGTAGAAACATAGAAACATAGAAACATAGAAATTAGGTGCAGAAGGAGGCCATTCAGCCCTTCGAGCCTGCACCGCCATTCAATATGATCATGGCTGATCATCCAACTCAGTATCCTGTACATGTTTTTCTCATCTCGGTCCTAAAAGATTTCCCCCTTATCCATACACTGTGACCCCTTGTCCTGGACTTCCCCAACATCGGGAACAATCTTCCTGCATCTAGCCTGTCCAACCCCTTAAGAATTTTGTAAGTTTCTATAAGATCCCCCCTCAATCTTCTAAATTCTAACGAGTACAAGCCGAGTCTATCCAGTCTTTCTTCATATGAAAGTCCTGCCATCCCAGGAATCAGTCTGGTGAACCTTCTCTGTACTACCTCTATGGCAAGAATGTCTTTCCTCAGATTAGGAGACCAAAACTGTACGCAATACTCCAGGTGTGGTCTCACCAAGACCCTGTACAACTGCAGTAGAACCTCCCTGCTCCTATACTCAAATCCTTTTGCTATGAATGCTAACATACCATTCGCTTTCTTCACTGCCTGCTGCACCTGCATGCCTACTTTCAATGACTGGTGTACCATGACACCCAGGTCTCGTTGCATCTCCCCTTTTCCTAATCGGCCACCATTCAGATAATACAGGAGTCTTACAGGAGAGCCATGGGAAAAGTAAGTGGAGTATCGGACAAAGTCAGCATGGATTTACGAAAGGAAAATCATGTCTGACGAATCTTATAGAATTTTTCGAGGATGTAACTAGTAGCGTGGATAGGGGAGAACCAGTGGATGTGGTGTATCTGGACTTCCAGATGGCTTTCGACAAGGTCCCACATAAGAGATTAGTATACAAACTTAAAGCACACGGCATTGGGGGTTCAGTATTGATGTGGATAGAGAACTGGCTGGCAAACAGGAAGCAAAGAGTAGGAGTAAACGGGTCCTTTTCACAATGGCAGGCAGTGACTAGTGGGGTACCGCAAGGCTCAGTGCTGGGACCCCAGCTATTTACAATATATATTAATGATCTGGATGAGGGAATTGAAGGTAATATCTCCAAGTTTGCGGATGACACTAAGCTGGGGGGCAGTGTTAGCTGTGAGGAGGATGCTAGGAGACTGCAAGGTGACTTGGATAGGCTGGGTGAGTGGGCAAATGTTTGGCAGATGCAGTATAATGTGGATAAATGTGAGGTTATCCATTTTGGTGGCAAAAACAGGAAAGCAGACTATTATCTAAATGGTGGCCGACTAGGAAAAGGGGAGATGCAGCGAGACCTGGGTGTCATGGTACACCAGTCATTGAAAGTAGGCATGCAGGTGCAGCAGGCAGTGAAGAAAGCGAATGGTATGTTAGCTTTCATAGCAAAAGGATTTGAGTATAGGTGCAGGGAGGTTCTACTGCAGTTGTACAGGGTCTTGGTGAGACCACACCTGGAGTATTGCGTACAGTTTTGGTCTCCAAATCTGAGGAAGGACATTATTGCCATAGAGGGAGTGCAGGGAAGGTTCACCAGACTAATTCCTGGGATGTCAGGACTGTCTTAAGAAGAAAGACTGGATAGACTTGGTTTATACTCTCTAGAATTTCGGAGATTGAGAGGGGATCTTATAGAAACTTACAAAATTCTTAAGGGGTTGGACAGGCTAGATGCAGGAAGATTGTTCCCGATGTTGGGACGTCCAGGACAAAGGGTCACAGTTTAAGGATAAGGGGGAAATCCTTTAAAACCGAGATGAGAAGAACTTTTTTCACACAGAGAGTGGTGAATCTCTGGAACTCCCTGCCACAGAGGGTAGTCGAGGCCAGTTCATTGGCTATATTTAAGAGGGAGTTAGATGTGGCCCTTGTGGCTAAAGGGATCAGATGGTATGGAGAGAAGGCAGGTACGGGATACTGAGTTGGATGATCAGCCATGATCATATTGAATGGCGGTGCAGGCTCGAAGGGCCGAATGGCCTACTCCTGCACCTAATTTCTATGTTTCTATGTTTCTATCGCAGCAGCTATCTACATCAAACAGCCATCGAATCGGCAAGTACGTCCTACAAAGACCAGCCACCACCGCCAGAAGCCAGCAATCACTGATTCACATCAGTGATACCATTCAGCAGAATAAAGGCTACTGCTTCAAGCTTGTGTTGTGATGGTCAGGTACATTTTTATCACATGGTCAAACATGCCCTTTGTTGCGAATTTGCTTTAACACTTGGCACAGTCTGAGGAAGCCAAGGCTTCAGAAGTTAAAAGAACACCCTGTAATTCTGAAGCTGTGACCTCTGGTCCTAGACTCTCCCACTAGTGGAAACATCCTCTCCACATCCACTCTATCCAAGCCTTTCACTGTTCGGGAAGTTTCAATGAGGTCCCCCCCCTCATTCTTCTAAACTCCAACGAGTACAGGCCCAGTGCCGACAAACGCTCATCGTACGTTAACCCATTAATTCCTGGGATCATTCTTGTAAACAAAAGTGCTGGAGAAACTAAGCGGGTGCGGCAGCATCTATGGAGCGAAGGAAATAGGCAACGTTTCGGGCCGAAACCCGGAAGGAAATAGGCAACGTTTCGGGCTGAAACCCGGAAGGAAATAGGCAACGTTTCGGGCCGAAACCCGGAAACGTTCCCTATTTCCTTCGCTCCATAGATGCTGCTGCACCCGCTGAGTTTCTCCAGCACTTTTGTCTACCTTCGATTTTCCAGCATCTGCAGTTCCTTCTTGAACATCATTCTTGTAAAAACCTCCACTGGACCCTCTCCAGAGCCAGCACATCCCTCCTCAGATATGGTGCCCAAAATTGCTCACAATATCCCAAATGCGGCCTGACCAGCACCTTAGAAACATAGAAACATAGACAATAGGTGCAGGAGGAGGCCATTCGGCCCTTCGAGCCAGCACCGCCATTCATTGTGATCATGGCTGATCGTCCCCAATCAATAACCCGTGCCTGCCTTCTCCCCATATCCCCTGACTCCATTAGCCTTACAGAGCCTCAGCATTACACCCCTGTTGTTGTAAACAAGCCCTCCGTAAATAAATGGCAGGATTGAGTTTGCTTACTTTACTACCGATTCGACTTGCAGATGAACTTTTTGGGAATCCTGCACCAGCGCTCCCAAGTCCCTTTGCAATCCGTGTTCAGCGTTTGAAACACCTATCTGAGTGCAGTAGAATTTTCATGCATCTGTTCCCCCGCCAGCAGGAGATGTCCTTTAATCCAACTTAAACCCCTGTCCCACGGTACGAGTTCATTCCAAGAGCTCTCCCGAGTTTGACCTGATTCCAACTCGGAGATTTACGGTAATGGCCGCTCGTCGGTACTCGGGGCTCTCGTGGACATTTTTCAACACGTTGAAAAATCTTCACGAGTCTTCCCGTGCTTACCTGCCGTTAGCGAGTCTTCCCGAGTACCTGCCGTTAGCGTTACGAGCCGCTAAGAGACGTCCCCGAGCTCCGACGTACCCGCTACGTTTATTCTCCGTGCTTACATAGAAACATAGAAACATAGAAAGTAGGTGCGAGAGTAGACCACCAGGTCCGTCGAGCCCGCACCGCCATTCGCTCATGGCTGAACACTAAACAGACACACTTACCCACAAACAGTAGACACAAGACACAGAACACAAGACACTACCCTCCCCTTTATACCGCTATCACCCCTCTCCACCCCAAGAACCTCGTGATCTCCTGGGGGAGGCAAAAAACCGGATAAAAACCCAGGTCCAATTCGGGAAAAAAATCCGGGAAATTCCTCTCCGACCCCAATCCAGGCGATCGACACTTGTCCAGGAGATCACTCAGGTCTTACTATACTAACCATACCTAGGTCCATATCCCTGCCCTCTCCCCGTAGCCCCTTATCCCCTTGGCAGCTAAAAAACCATCTATTTTAGTCTTAAATATATTTAAAGTTTCTGCTTCCACTGCTCCCTGGGGCAGTGAATTCCATAAATTAACCACCCTCTGGGTGAAGAAGTTCTTCCTCATCTCAGTTTTAAAAGAGCCCCCCCTTATTCTGCAACTATGTCCCCTAGTTCTAGTTTCCCCGATCATTGGGAACATCCTCGGTGCATCCACCCGATCAAGGCCCCTCACGATCTTATATGTTTCAATGAGATCGCCTCTCATTCTTCTAAACTCCAAAGAGTAGAGTTCCAGCCTACTTAACCTTTCCTCATATGTCAATCCCCTCATTGCAGGAATTAATCTTGTAAACCTTCGCTGCACTGCCTCCAGGGCTAGTACATCCTTTCTTAAGTATGGACCCCAGAACTGTACACAGTATTCCAAATGTGGTCTCACTAATACTGTGTACAGCTGCAGCAAGACCTCCGTGTTTTTATACTCAATCCCCCTAGCAATAAAGGCCAAAACTCCATTGGCCTTCCTGATTGCTTGCTGCACCTGCATACTAACTTTTAGTGATTCATGTACTAATACCCCTAGATCCCTTTGCGTTGCATTACAACGCAGCTCCTCCTCATTTAGAAAATAACTTGCCCTATCATTTTTTTCCCAAAGTGAATGACTTCACATTTATTAGTATTAAATTTCATCTGCCAAGTTGTTGCCCACTCACCTAGCTTATCTATATCCTTTTGCAGACTCTTCCTATCCTCCTCATCCCCTACTTTTCCTCCCATTTTTGTATCGTCCGCAAATTTTGATATATTACACTTGGTTCCCTCCTCCAAATCATTTATATAAATTGTGAACAACTGGGGTCCCAGCACCGACCCTTGCGGAACCCCGCTAGTTACCGGTTGCCATCCCGAGTATGAACCATTTATCCCCACTCTCTGCTTCCTATTTGTTAGCCAATCCTCTACCCATGCTAATATATTACCCCCAATCCCATAATTTTTTATTTTTAGCAATAGTCTCTTATGTGGCACCTTGTCAAAAGCCTTTTGGAAGTCCAAGTATACCACATCCACCGGTTCCCCTTTATCCACCCGGGTTGTTACTTCCTCAAAGAATTCGAGCAGATTCGTTAAACAGGACTTCCCCTTCACAAAACCATGCTGGTTCTGTCCGATGAAGTCATGTTTATCCAAGTGCCCCGTTAGTGTTTCTTTAATAATTGTCTCTAACATTTTACCCACCACCGATGTTAGACTAACCGGTCTATAGTTACCCGCCTTCTGTTTACTTCCTTTTTTAAATATAGGTGTTACATTGGCCATTTTCCAATCCACTGGGACCGTTCCTGCCTCCAGGGAGTTTTGGAAAATTATCACCAATGCATCCACAATCCCCACCGCTATCTCCCTCAAGACCCTTGGATGTAATCCATCAGGCCCAGGGGATTTATCCTCCTTCAGTCTCATTAATTTCCCTAATACCACCTCCTTGGTGATCTTAATAGTATTTAGCTCCTCCATTCCTACCGCCCCCTGTTTATCCAGCGTTGGAATATCTTTTGTGTCTTCTATGGTGAAGACTGATACAAAATACTCGTTTAATGCCTTTGCCATTTCCATGTTCCCCACCAACAACTCTCCAGTCTCACCCTCCAATGGACCAACGTTCACCTTAGCCACCCTTTTTCTTTTTATATAGCTATAAAAACTCTTACTATTAGTTTTTATGTTGTTCGCTAAATTCCTTTCATAGTCTATTTTCCCCGTCTTAATTAATCTCTTAGTTATTTTTTGCTGACCTTTAAATGCTTCCCAATCCTCTACCCTCCCACTATCTCTGGCTACCTTATATGCCCTTGCCTTCAGCCGAATACTATCCTTTATAGTTTTACTGAGCCATGGCTGACTGTTCTTACCCTTACCCCTTTTTTTCTTCATAGGAATAAATTTTTCTTGAAGGTTATACAGTAGATCCTTAAACGTACACCACTGCTCATGTACCGTCTTATTCTTGAGTCTGCTATCCCAGTCAACTTTGATCAGCTCAGTCCTCATACCTTCATAATCCCCCTTATTTAGACTAAGCACCCTAGCCTGAGTTTCAACCTGCTCCCCTTCTATTTGAATATGGAATTCGACCATATTGTGGTCACTTGTTCCCAACGAGTCCCTAACTATGACATTTTTAATTAATCCTGCTTCATTACACAGGACCAGATCCAAGATTGCCTCCCCCCTTGTCGGTTCTGTGACATACTGTTCTAGGAACCCGTCTATAATACATTCTATAAACTCTTCCTCTAGTCTACCCTGCCCAGTTTGGTTTGCCCAATTAATATGAAAATTGAAGTCCCCCATTATTACAGCAGTTCCCTTTTTACATGCGTCAACTATTTGCAGATTTATGTTCTGACTAACAGCGTCACAGCTATTTGGAGGTCTATAAATTACACCCACTAGTGTTTTTTCCCCTTATTATTCTCTATCTGTACCCAAGCTGTTTCACTATCCTGATCCTTCAACGCAATATCCTTCCTCTCTATTGCCGTTATTCCCTCCCTTATTAAAAGGGCCACCCCTCCTCCCTTTCTTTCCTGTCTATCTTTCCTAATTGTCGAGTACCCCTCTATATTTAACTCCCAGTCCTGATCCCCTTGCAGCCATGTCTCCGTAATGGCCACGATATCATAACTATATATACTTAATTGCACCGTTAATTCATTTATCTTATTACGAATACTCCGTGCATTTAGATAAAGCACTTTCAGATGATTTTTACTACCCTTCCTTTCCGTTTTTGCCCCTTTTACATCTAGAGCTTTATCTTCACACATTCTGTCTCCTGTCTCATTTTGTCTTTCCGCTTCCCCACTGATACCCTGCTCTATTTCCTCTACCCCTGCCGTTATTACCCCCCTTGATACCTCCCCCCCGCTACTTAGTTTAAAGACCTCTCTACTGCCCTAGTTATATGATTTGCCAGGACCCCAGTCCCAGCACCGTTCAGGTGAAGTCCGTCCTTACAGAACAGATCCCCCCTGTCCCAGTACTGGTGCCAGTGGCCCAAGAAACCAAACCCATTATTCCCACACCAGTCTTTGAGCCACGCATTTAGCTTTTTAATTTTACGTACCCTCGCCGATTTGGCCCGTGGCTCAGGTAGCAATCCGGAGATCAGTACCCTCGAGGTTCTGCTTTTTAATTTATTCCCTAACTGCTCAAACTCCTTCAGCAGATCCTCCTTCCTCGTCCTTCCTATGTCATTGGTCCCCACATGGACCACGACCACTGGATCCTCCCCCTCCCTCTGCAAATTTCTCTCCAGCACCGCAGAGATATCCTTAACCCTAGCACCGGGTAGGCAACACAGCCTTCGGGACATGTTCTGCTGGCCGCAGAGAACCTTACCACAAGTTTGATTTTTTTTTAAACTCGGGAGACCTCTTGGAATGAACTCGTACCGTGGGACAGGGGTTTACTCCTTGCGCAATGTGACTGTTAAAAACTGACAATATTAACTCGGTATTTCCGCTAAAATTAATGTGCTATTGCATCTGTTTCATGTACATTTGACACCGAAAATAACCCATAAATATGAACTTTTAATCATCAAAAATAAAACCTGCACCATGCGGGAAAACCAAGATGAATAAATACTTGCGGACAGGTTTTATTACCGGTGAAACATTGATGTTGATATCGGACATTTTAACCCAAGTGCTACAATACTCATGTGTAGGAAGGAACTGCAGATGCTGGTTTACACCGAAGCTGGTCACTTAATGCTGGAGTAACTCAGCGGGACAGGCAGCATCTCTGGAGAGAAGGAATGGGTGACGTTTCGGTATTAGACCCTTTTGCCTATCTTTCAGTCCATATCTCTCCACATCATCTGTCTATATCTCTCGTCTCCCTCTCTTCTGACTCTCAGCCTGAAGAAGGGTCTCGACCTGAAACGTCACCCCTTCTCTCCACAGACGTTGCCTGTCCCGCTGAGTTACTCCAGCATTTTGTGCCCATCTTCAGTATGTATATAAATATGTGTATATATATATATATAATATTGATTATTGGTGAATTGTGATAACAACCACTGTTGTCGATAAAGAGAGTGGTGAGTGTGGAATTCTCTGCCTCAGAGGGCGGTGGAGGCCGGTTCTCTGGATACTTTCAAGGGAGAGCTAGATAGGGCTCTTAAATATAGCGGAGTCATGGGATATGGGGAGAAGGCAGGAACGGGGTACTGATTGTGGATGATCAGCCCTGATCACATTGAATGGCGGTGCAGGCTCGAAGGGCCGAATGGCCTCTACTCCTGCACCTATTGTCTATTGTCTATTGATACCTGCGTGGGTTTTCTCCGGGCGCTCTGGTTTCCTCCAACACTCCAAAGACGTGCAGGTTTGTAGGTTAATTGGCTTCGGTAAAATTGTAAATTGTCGCTAGGATAGAACTAGTGTATAGGGGTCGCTGGTTGGCATGGACTCGACGGGCCGAAGGGCCTGTTTCCATGCAGGCTCTCTATAGTCTAAAGGTTGCAGTGATCGGTATGATTGCCCCTGCTGAAATATTTCTATGACACAAATGCTGGAGTAACTCAGTGGGACAGGCGGCATCTCTAAACTAAACCTTGCGTGTCGAGACACTCTCGACCTGAAACGTCACCCATTCCTTCTCTCCAGAGATGCTGCCTGTCCCGCTGAGTTACTCCTGCATTGTGTGTCTATCTTCAGTGTAAACCAGCATCTACAGTTCCTTTCCTACATTTTTCTGAGTGTTTGTTAAAGTGCACCTGAACAGTGTGAGGGAAGTGATTCAAATATTCTCCAGAGATAGTTTCGTTTTGTTTAGTTTAGTTTAGTTTAGAGATACAGCGCGGAAACAGGCCCTTCGGCCCACCGAGTCCGCCCGCACCGACCTGCGATCCCCGCACACTAACACTATCCTACACACACTAGGGGACAATGTACATGTACACCAAAATCCAATTAACCTGCAAACCTGTGCGTCTTTGGAGTGTGGGAGGAAACCGGAGCACCCGGAGAAAACTCACGCGGGTCACGGGGAGAACGTGCAAACTCCGTACAGACAGCACAAGTGGTCGGGATGGAACCCGGGTCTCTGGCGCTGTGAGGCAGCAACTCTACCGCTGCACCACTGCTAATTCTAATTCTTCTAATTCTAATATTCATTACATATTTACAAAGAAATGCGCGTCGGAATGTGTACTTGCAGCAATGCTCTTAGGCTGGTCCTGGGCTTGCCCACGTGAATTATTTGGGCCTACCTCTTATATGGTAGAGGGGAGAGGGATGGGGGAGAGTGGTGGAATAGGAGGTGGGGTGAGGGTGAGGGGAGGGGGGGAGAGAGGTATGTGAGAGGGGGGGGTCGAAGGCAGAGTGGACAAGGGTAGGGGGAGGGGGCCTGGGATGGGAAGCAGCCAGGTGGGTGAGAGGAGAAGGAAGGGGGAGAGGGGAGGTGGGGGAGGAGATGGGTGGGGTGAGTGTGAGGGAGGGGGGTGAGAGGGTCGGGGAATGTTGATGGTGAACATGGACAAGTTGGGCCGAAGGGTCTGCTTCCTTCCCCCCTCTCCACCAGTTCCCACAATAAAATCAGAGCATGTTTCATCCTCATCAACAGCCTCGATGTTTCTGCACTTTAACAAATGTGTGAAATGCAGAAATTAGTTACCGATAATCGATGGAATGTTTTGAAAGCTGCGTCTCTTTATCAGTGTCAGTATTGGGCCTCGGCATGGTTAAATAAACCAAACAGCATGTTGTGGTTCGAAGTCATTCAATCGCAGAGGTCACCGTGCAATCTGTATTTATTTATAGAGTGAATTGGTGGGAGGGCCCTTCACAGGAACAATGTCACACAAAACCTGATGTCAAGCCAACTCAATGAGCAAGATAGATACAAAACGCTGGAGTAACTCAACGAGTCAGGCAACATCTCTGGAGGAAAGGAATAGGTGACGTTTTGGGTCGAGACCCTTCTTCAATGGATTGGACAGGCTGGATGCAGGAAACATGTTCCCCATGTTGGGGGAGTCCAGAACCTGGGGCCACACCTGGACCTGTCCTAAGTGTGACAGGCCCATAACTCTCTCTTGAAAACATCCAGTGAACCGGCCTCCACTGCCTTCTCTGTCAGGGAATTCCACGGATTCACAACTCTCTGGGTGAAAACGTTTTTCCTCATCTCAGCCCTAAATGGCCGACCCCTTATTCTTAAACTGTGTGACCCCTGGTTCTGGACTCCCCCAACATGGGGAACATTTTTCCTGCATCTAGCCTGTCCAATCCGTTCAGAATTTTATATTATTTTATATACCTCCATCATATCTTCCCTCAGCCTCAACATGTCCAAATGAAACTCCAGCCCATGGAATATCGTTCCTCGTCCCCACAAACCTCTACATTTTATATAAGAATCATAATTGTATATATTATATTCTTGTTACGTGCCACAATCTCCAGAACAACGACATCTTATGATCAACAAAATTATACCCAGTTCACGACCCAACAACCCAACAGCCAAGTCTTCAGACTTTAGAGACAGCGCAGTAACAGGCCCTTCGGCCCACCGTGTTCGCGCCGACCAGAGATCACCCCGCACATTAGCGCCATCATACACACACTAGCGACAATTTACAATTTTACCAAAGGCAAATAATCTGTAAACCTGCATGTCATTGGAGTGTGGGAGGAAACCGAAGATCTCGGAGAAAACCCACGCAGGTCACGGGGAGAACGTGCAAACTCCGTACAGACAGCCCAAGTGTGCTTAATGGTGGAACAATGACTTGCAACAGCTTAACAAGGCCATTAATGCATCAACACAGAGATAAATATATCATAATCAATAATATGACTAAGGGAAAAAAGTTGTTCGGCACGGACTTGTAGGGCCGAGATGGCCTGTTTCCGTGCTGTAATTGTTATATGGTTATATGTTATATAGTTAATATCACAAATTAATAACTATATTTTTACAATTTTGCTGCCTTGCTAGAAGCTAATTTTCTCAGAGTAACTGGGAGAGTTGATTGCGTGTGACTGTGGTTGTTGTGCTTGATTCACAATGGAAACAGTGTGGAACAGCCGTGAGAATTCTGGCTGTGAATCAAATCCATTTTTCACGCGAGGATTGTCGAGAAGTCAACTCTTAAATCAGCTCGTACGTTGACGTACATCACCTCCCCAGGCAAGAGTGCGGCAAGCGCCTTGTCCCGGTCTCAAGGCGAACCATCGTCGTATCATAAATGGACAATGGTGCAAGAGACATGATGTTTAGTTTAGTTTAGTTCAGAGACAGCACGGAAACAGGCCCTTCGGCCCACCGAGTCCCTGCCGACCAGCGATCCCCGTACACGAGCACTGTCCCACACACACGAGGAACAATTTACCGTAGCCAATTAAACGTACAAACCGAAGATCTCGGAGAAAACCCGCGCAGGTCACAGGGAGAACGTGCAAACTCCGTACAGACAGCGCCCGTAGTCGGGATCGAACCCGGGTGTCTGGCGCTGTGAGGCAGCAGCTCTACCCGCTGCGCCACCGTGCCGTGCTATCCGTGATGTATAGCGACCACAATCTAACACAACGTCTCGTAGACGTGGCAGGCTCAAATGGGGAAATCTGATTTCTGAGCATTTCCTGCAGATATTAGAAGGAATGTCCTGAACCAAACAAAACTGTGTCTGCACAGTGTCTTTAACAATATTCTGTACAAACCAGACTTGGCCCGAAGTCAAGACTCTTGCAACAGCTTGGCCTAGGAAGATAGACACAAAATGCTGGAGTTAAGGGACTGTCCCACTTAGGTGATTTTTTTAGGCGACTACAAGCGACTAGGCTGGTCGCCGGGGTGACACCTGTACGGTCGTGAGTCGTCTCCTCAGTCGCCCAAAGAGTCGTAACGTCTTTCTGGTCGCCGCTGGATTTTTCAACGTTGAAAAAATGTTCGCGACAGTCGGCGACAGTGGGTTTGACGCCATTGAGTGTAGTTTCAATCGGTCTCTTGGGGTTGCTGAACATCCCGCGGTCTAGGCATAAGCTTAGCGGCAACCACGCCTTTGCGGTTGCAGCCCCTAGACTGTGGAACAGCAGCCTCCCCCCCTTCCCATCAGAACTGCCCCCTCCATCGACTCATTCAAGTCGAGACTAAAATCTTATCTGTACTCCCAAGCCTTTCCTGACGTCCACTGAGCGAGGGTTATATGTATATATGTATGTAGTTTGTTTGTTTAGACTATTCTTATAACAAATAATAATAATAATAATGGATGGGATTTATATAGCGCCTTTCTAATACTCAAGGCGCTTTACATCGCATTATTCATTCACTCCTCAGTCACACTCGGTGGTGGTAAGCTACTTCTGTAGCCACAGCTGCCCTGGGGCAGACTGACGGAAGCGTGGCTGCCAATCCGCGCCTACGGCCCCTCCGACCACCACCAATCACTCACACACATTCACACACAGGCAAAGGTGGGTGAAGTGTCTTGCCCAAGGACACAACGACAGTATGCACTCCAAGCAGGATTCGAACCGGCTACCTTCCGGTTGCCAGCCGAACACTTAGCCCATTGTGCCATCTGTCGTCCCAAATGTAAAGCACTTTGGCCAACGAGAGTTGTTTTTTAAATGTGCTATATAAATAAATGTGACTTGATGTGGAGTTTAAACCAGCATCCGCAGTTCATTCCTAGACAGCTTGGTTATGGAGTTGTTTAAGAAGGAACTGCAGATGCTGGAAAATCGAAGGTAGACAAAAGTGCTGGAGAAACTCAGCGGGTGCAGCAGCATCTATGGAGCGAAGGAAATAGGTAACGTTTCGGGCCGAAACCCAAGGGTTTCGGCCCGAAACGTTGCCTATTTCCCCTTGTGTTTCGGCCCGAAAAACGTTGCCTATTTCCTTCACTCCATAGATGCTGCTGCACCCGCTGAGTTTCTCCAACACTTTTGTCTACCTTGGTTATGGAGTTGTGCTTCAAGGTGCGCCTTAGAGGGCAGGAGAGGTTTGGTTGGGGAATTCTCGAGTGTAGACATATCGGGCAGTCGTGGAGTGACTAGGAATGGGGATCAGCAAGGGGCCGCAGAAGAGAAAGGGGCCAATATATCAGAGGGATGTCAGGCTGTAGAACATAGACATTGGAATTTGGGATGAAAGGATTTGAAAACAAAAAGTGAGAATTTTATTAGAAGATAGATGCAAAGTGCTGGAGTAACTCAGCGGGTCAGGCAGCATCTCAGGAGAGAAGGAATAGGTGACATTTCAATAGACAATACACAATAGGTGCAGGAGTAGAGGCCATTCGGCCCTTCGAGCCAGCACCACCATTCAATGTGATCATGGCTGATCATCCCCAATCAGTACCCCGTTCCTGCCTTCTCCCCATATCCCCTGACTCCACTATCTTCAAGAGCCCTATCTAGCTCTCTCTTGAAAGCATCCAGAGAACCGGCCTCCACCGCCCTCTGAGGCAGAGAATTCCACAGACTCACGACTATCTGTGAGAAAAAGTGTTTCCTCGTCTCCGTTCTAAATGGCTTACTCCTTATTCTTAAACTGTGGCCCAGGGGACATATGTTTCAGGCAAGGGCTCCCAACCTGGGGTAAATGTACCCACATGGGGCAATTGTCGACTACCCAGGGGGTACATTTGTTGATTCTGGATCTGTACATTTTTGTTCTCATTGTCTGACTGTGTTTGGTTCTGGTATACCGGTATCTGTTCATCATTAGTCGTCCTTAAAGAAGTGAAATAACATTGTTGTGTGCTATTAAAGTTGCCGGGGGTAAACGGGTCGTCAAGGTTGGGAACCCCTCGTTTAAGGTAAGGGGGAAAAAGATTTAATCAGAATCTGAGGGGTGACTTTTTCACGCAGAGGGTGGTGGGTGTATGGAACGAGCTGCCAGAGGAGGTAGTTGAGGCTGGGACTACCCCAACGTTTAAGAAACATTCAGATACATGGATAGGACAGGTTTGGAGGGATATGGGGCAAACGCGGGCAGGTGGGACTAGTGTAGACGGGGCATGTTGGGCTGAAGGGCCTGTTTCCCCGCTGTATCACTCCATGACAGTATGGGGCAGTTGGGCCGAAGGGCCTGTTTCCCCGCTGTATCACTCCATGACAGTATGGGCCAGTTGGGCCGAAGGGCCTGTTTCCACGCTGTATCACTCCATGACAGTATGGGCCAGTTGGGCCGAAGGGCCTGTTTCCACTCTGTATCACTCTCTGTATGACTGAGCATGTAACGGCTCAGGGGAGGAATGATACCAAGATACCACACAGAGTGGGATTGTAAACACAGGGGTACGGGTGCTCCCCGATTTATAAAAGACAATAGGTTCAGGAGTAGAGGCCATTCAGCCCCTCGAGCCAGCACCGCCATTCAATGTGATCGTGGCTGGTCATCCACAATCGATGCTTTGACTAGCGATATTTGGACTTTACGAAGGGCAAACGCTCGGAAACAGCAGCGAGCCCCACATCGCTACCGGTCACGTGATCACATTGTATTAAACGCGGCTTCGTCTCGCGATATTTTCGGTTTACGACTCGCTTATCGGAACGTAAACCCACCGTAGGTCGAGGAGCAGCCGTATACGATACGTTACGATACAATAGAACCTTATTTATCCCAGGAGGGAAATTAGTCTGCCGACAGTCATAAAAACACAAGATACGTGAAATATGAAATGAACGTGACGAAGGATTGGGGAATGTGCAAAGCTTGGGGAGTTTATTTATTCATGTGTGTATATATCTATATAATGGTATATGGACACACTGATCTCTTCTGTATTCATGTCTACTATGTTCTGTTGTGCTGAAGCAAAGCAAGAATTTCATTGTCCTATCTGGGACACATGACAATAAACTCTCTTGAATCTTGTCTCATAAGGGCCTGTCCCACTTACGCGACTTTTTCGGCGACTGCCGGCACCCGTCATAGGTCGCCGAACATTTTCATCATCTTGAAAATCCAGCGACGACCAGAAAGACGCTACGACTCTTTGGGCGACTGAGGAGACGACTCACGACCGTACAGGCGACATGTCGCGGGGTGAAGCCTCTATGGTCGTGAGTAGTCGCACAAAGAGTCGGAACTTGTTCTGGTCGCCGCTGGATTCTCAACGTTGAACATTTACAGCGACCTGCAACGACCTATGACGGGTGCCGACAGTCGCCGAAAAAATCGCGTAAGTGGGACAGGCCCTTTAGATGCGGAATGAAGGCACTTGGCCCATGGAATCAAACAAGCCGCACCAATTTGAAGGTCAGTGACTCCCAACGTTGACCTGTCAACTCTGCCAGATGTGGATCATGTAAAATACACGGCAAGGAATGGAGGAGTGAGTGTTAGTCCCATGGAGAGTGCTGGAGTAACTCAGTGGGTCAGGCAGCATCTGTGGAGAACATGGATAGGTGACGTTTCACAGAGTGCTGGAGTAACTCAGCGGGTCAGGCAGCATCTGTGGAGAACATGGATAGGTGACGTTTCACAGAGTGCTGGAGTAACTCAGCGGGTGCAGCAGCATCTATGGAGCTAAGGAAATAGGCAACGTTTCGGGCCGAAACCCTTCCGGGTTTCAGCCCGAAACGTTGCCTATTTCCAGAAGGGTTTCGGCCCAAAACTTTGCCTATTTCCTTAGCTCCACAGATGCTGCTGCACCATAACTCAGCGGGTCAGGCAGCATCTGTGGAGAACATGGATAGGTGACGTTTCACAGAGTGCTGGAGTAACTCAGCGGGTCAGGCAGCATCTGTGGAGAACATGGATAGGTGACGTTTCGGGTCTGACTTCTCCTGAAGAAAGTTCCCAACCTGAAGGGCCTGTTTCCACACTGAATCTCTAAACTCCAAACCTCTATATCAGGTCAACTCTTCAGCCGTTCCCCTGAAAATGATCACGAAACATCTGGGCGCAGACGCTGGTTTGATAAATGCTGGAACGTTTTATGCCAATCACAATTTCTAATTATGAGCCAAATTTATTCCAGTTAAACCTCCCTCCTCCCCCAGCGCATAAATGAAGGATTTTTTGAAAGGGAAACACTGCAGGCAGGGATCAGAGGTGTAATTTGAGTTTCAAAACTGACAACAACGTTCAACGTTCCCCCCAGGCTCCCAACACACTCCTCCTGTGAAACCAGGCCTAGTATTTGCGCAGGACAGAGTTTAAACGAAAGACAAACCAGCCCTGGATAGAGAGCGTAAGAAGGATCGTAAATTTTTCTCATCTCGGTCCTAAAGGATTTCCCCCTTATCCTTAAACTGTGACCCCTTGTCCTGGACTTCCCCAACATCGGGAACAATCTTCCTGCATCTAGCCTGTCCAACCCTTAAAGAATTTTGTAAGTTTCTATAAGATCCCCCCTCAATCTTCTAAATTCTAACGAGTATAAGCCGAGTCTATCCAGTCTTTCTTCATATGAAAGTCCTGACATCCCAGGAATCAGTCTGGTGAACCGTCTCTGCACTCCCTCTATGGCAATAATGTCCTTCCTCTGATTTGGAGACCAAAACTGTACGCAATACTCCAGGTGTGGTCTCACCAAGACCCTGTACAACTGCAGTAGAACCTCCCTGCTCAAATCCTTTTGCTATGAATGCTAACATACCATTTGCTTTCTTCACTGCCTGCTGCACCTGCATGCCTACTTTCAATGATTGGTGTACCATGACACCCAGGTCTCGTTGCATCTCCCCTTTTCCTAATCGGCCACCATTTAGATAATAGTCTACTTTCCTGTTTTTGCCACACATTTATCCACATTATACTGCATCTGCCAAACATTTGCCCACTCACCCAGCCTATCCAAGTCACCTTGCAGCCTCCTAGCATCCTCCTCACAGCTAACACTGCCCCCCAGCTTAGTGTCATCCGCAAACTTGGAGATGTTGCATTCAATTCCCTCGTCCAGATCATTAATATATATTGTAAATAGCTGGGGCCCCAGCACTGAGCCTTGCGGTACCCCACTAGTCACTGCCTGCCCTTCTGAAAAGGACCCGTTTACTCCTACTCTTTGCTTCCTGTCTGCCAGCCAGTTCTCTATCCACATCAATACTGAACCCCCAATACCGTGTGCTTTAAGTTTGTATACTAATCTCTTATGTGGGACCTTGTCGAAAGCCTTCTGAAAGTCCCGATATAACACATCCACTGGTTCTCCCTTATCCACTCTACTAGTTACATCCTCGAAAAATTCTATAAGATTCGTCAGACATGATTTACCTTTCGTAAATCCATGCTGACTTTGTCCAATGATTTCACCACTTTCCAAATATGATGCTATCCCATCTTTAATAACTGATTCTAGCAGTTTCCCCACTATCGACGTTAGACTAACTGGTCTGTAATTCCCCGTTTTCTCTCTCCCTCCCTTTTTAAAAAGTGGGGTTACATTAGCTACCCTCCAATCCTCAGGAACTACTTGAGAATCTAAAGAGTTTTGAAAAATTATCAGGAATGCATCCACTATTTCTTGGGCTACTTCCTTAAGTACTCTGGGATGCAGCCTATCTGGCCCTGGGGATTTATCGGCCTTTAATCCATTCAATTTACCTAACACCACTTCCCTGCTAACCTGGATTTCACTCAGTTCCTCCATCTATATTTGACCCGCGGTACCCTGCTATTTCCGGCAGATTATTTATGTCTTCCTTAGTGAAGACGGAACCAAAGTAGTTATTCAATTGGTCTGCCATGTCCTTGTTCCCCATGATAAATTCACCTGTTTCTGACTGCAAGGGACCTACATTTGTTTTAACTAATCTCTTTCTCTTCACATTGCCAGTCTATCTTGGCCTATTCACGTCTCATACCCTCAAAGTTACCTTTCTTTAAGTTCAGGACCCTTGTTTCTGAATTAACAATGTCACTCTCCATCCTAATGAAGAACTCAACCATATTATGGTCACTCTTGCCCAAGGGGCCACGCACAACAAGACTGCTAACTAACCCTTCCTCATTACTCAATACCCAGTCTAGAATAGCCTGCTCTCTCGTTGGTTCCTCTACATGTTGATTTAGATAACTATCCCGCATACATTTCAAGAAATCCTCTTCCTCAGCACCCCTGCCAATTTGATTCACCCAATCTATATGTAGATTGAAGTCACCCATTATAACTGTTTTACCTTTGTTGCACACATTTCTAATTTCCTGTTTGATACCATCTCCAACTTCACTACTACTGTTAGGTGGCCTGTACACAACTCCCACTAGCGTTTTCTGCCCCTTAGTGTTTCGCAGCTCTACCCATATCGATTCCACATCCTCCAAGCTAATGTCCTTCCTTTCTATTGCGTTAATCTGCTCTCTAACCAGCAACGCTACCCCACCTCCTTTCCCTTTCTGTCTATCCCTCCTGAATATTGAATATCCCTGGATGTTCAGCTCCCAGCCTTGGTCACCCTGGAGCCATGTCTCCGTGATCCCAACTATATCATAATAATTAATAACTATCTGCACATTCAACTCATCCACCTTATTATGAATACTCCTTGCATTGAGACACAAAGCCTTCAGGCTTGTTTTTACAAGGCACTTACCCCTTATACAATTATGTTGAAAAGTGGCCCTTTTTGATTTTTGCCCTGGAGTTGTCTGCCTGCCACTTTTACTTTTCACCTTGCTACCTATTATGGGGGAGTGTGTAGGATCAGTCTGAAGAAGGGTCTCGACCCGAAACGTCACCCATTCCTTCTCTCCAGAGATGCTGCCTGACCCGCTGAGTTACTCCAGCACTCTGTGAAACGTCACCTATCCATGTTCTCCACAGATGCTGCCTGACCCGCTGAGTTACTCCAGCACTCTGTGAAACGTCACCTATCCATGGTCTCCACAGATGCTGCCTGACCCGCTGAGTTACTCCAGCACTCTGTGAAATGTCACCTATCCATGTTCTCCACAGATGCTGCCTGACCCGCTGAGTTACTCCAGCACTCTGTGAACGTCACCTATCCATGTTCTCCACAGATGCTGCCTGACCCGCTGAGTTACTCCAGCACTCTGTGAAACGTCACCTATCCATGGTCTCCACAGATGCTGCCTGACCCGCTGAGTTACTCCAGCACTCTGTGAAATGTCACCTATCCATGTTCTCCACAGATGCTGCCTGACCCGCTGAGTTACTCCAGCACTCTGTGAAACGTCACCTATCCATGTTCTCCACAGATGCTGCCTGACCCGCTGAGTTACTCCAGCACTCTGTGAAACGTCACCTATCCATGTTCTCCACAGATGCTGCCTGACCCGCTGAGTTACTCCAGCACTCTGTGAAACGTCACCTATCCATGTTCTCTAGAGATGCTGCCTGACTATGGAAAGACATTCTTGCCGTAGAGGGAGTAGAGAGAAGGTTCACCAAACTGATTCCTGGGATGGCAGGACTTTCATATGAAGAAAGACTGGATAGACTCGGCTTGTACTCGCTAGAATTTAGAAGATTGAGGGGGGATCTTATAGAAACTTACAAAATTCTTAAGGGGTTGGACAGGCTAGATGCAGGAAGATTGTTCCCGATGTTGGGGAAGTCCAGAACAAGGGGTCACAGTTTAAGGATAAGGGGACCGAGATGAGAAAATCATTTTTTACACAGAGAGTGGTGAATCTGTGGAATTCTCTGCCACAGAAGGTAGTTGAGGCCACAGTTCATTGGCTATATTTAAGAGCGTGTTAGATGTGGCCCTTGTGGCTAAAGGGATCAGGGGGTATGGAGAGAAGGCAGGTATGGGATACTGGGTTGGATGATCAGCCATGATCATATTGAATGGCGGTGCAGGCTCGAAGGGCCGAATGGCCTACTCCTGCACCTATTTTCTATGTTTCTATGTCCCGCTGAGTTACTCCAGCACTCTGTGTCTCCTTTTGTCAACCAGCATCTGCAGTTCTGTGCTTCTACTGTGTTTGCAGATATTCCCGTTCAACCCGCAATGCAAATGTACGGGACGCAGAGTCAGGGTCAACAAGAGCCGTAATTATCTATGCATTTGCATTTCACGCATTCCCACAGTCTATGCTCACTGCCAATAATTTATGACTGATCTGCATCTCACTTGCACCTCAGCATTTTTTATTCAATCTCGGCCACGCAGACTTACGGCAACTGGTCATTAATAATACAACAATCTGCATGTGCCTTCACTGATGCTACAGCATGAAATGCCCTCCCGGAGAAGTGCATTTTCAGGAATTACTCAGAGGATCTGACGAACATCGCTCACCCAGCCAATATTTACTGCAATCATTCATCAGTTTCCCTTTTAGTTTCACTTACGTTACTACAGCAACTTGTTCAAGAAGGAACTGCAGATGCTGGAGAAATCCAAGGTAGACAACAATGCTGAAGAAACTCAGCGGGTGAGGCAGCATCTATGGAGCGAAGGAAATAGGCAACGTTTCGGGTTGAGACCCTTCTTCAGACTGATGTGGGGGTGGAGTTCCCATTATTCTCATTAACCAACCTGATCTCCCGGTGGCTCAGCACTTCAACTCCCCCTCCCATTCCGAATCAGACCTTTCTGTCCTGGGCCTCCTCCATGGCCAGAGTGAGTCCCACCGCAAATTGGAGGAGCAGCACCTCATATTTTGCTTGGGCAGTTTACACCCCAGCGGTATGAACATTGACTTCTCCAATTTCAGGTAGTCCCTGATTTCTTCCTCTTTCCCCTCCCCTTCCCAGCTCTCCCACAGCCCACTGTCTCCGCCTCTTCCTTTCTTCTTCCCGCCCCCCCCCCCCACATCAGTCTGAAGAAGTGTCTCGACCAGAAACGTCACCTATTCCTTCGCTCCATAGATGATGCCTCACCCGCTGAGTTTCTCCTGCATTTTTGTCCACAGCAATTTGTTTAGCGTTCAGAGTTTAGAGAGATATAGCGCGGAAACCGGCCCAGCGAGTCCGCACCGACCAGCGATCCCCGCACACTAACACTACCCTACACACACTAGGGACAATCCACATTTACACCAAGCCAATTAACCTACAAACCTGTACGTCTTTGGAGTGTGGGAGGAAACCGGAGATTCCCGAGAAAACCCACGCAGGTCACGGGGAGAACGTGCAAACTCCGTACAGACAGCGCCCGTAGTCGGGATCAATCCTGGGTCTCCAGCGCTTTAAATCAGCAACTCTATCACTGCGCCACCGGTAGTTTAAAGATACAGCACGGAAACAGGCCCTTCGGCCCAGCGTGTCCACGCCGACCAGCGATCACCTGTTCACACCAGTTCTATGTTATCCCACTTTCTCATCCACTCCCTACACACTAGGGGGCAACTCACAGAGGGTCGATTAACCTACACACCCGCACGTCTTTGGGACGTGGGAGGAAACCGGAGCACCTGTCTGTGTGGAGTTTGCACGTTCTCCATGTGGTCACGTGAGTTTCCTATGGGTGCTGCCTGACCCGCTGAGTTACTCCAGCACTCTGTGAAACGTCACCTATCCATGTTCTCCACAGATGCTGCCTGACCCGCTGAGTTACTCCAGCACTCTGTGAAACGTCACCTATCCATGATCTCCACAGATGCTGCCTGACCCGCTGAGTTACTCCAGCACTCTGTGAAACGTCACCTATCCATATTCTCCAAAGATGCTTCCTGACCCGCTGAAGCTCGTAATTGATAGGAGCAGAATTAGGCCATTCGGCCCATCAAGTCTACTCCACCATTCAATCATGGCTGATCTATCTCTCCCTCCTAACCCCATTCTCCTGCCTTCTCCCCATAACCCCCGGACTAATCGAGTATCTGTCAATCTCCACTTTAAAAATATCCAAATGATTACTCCAGCACTTTACGTTTAAGAAGGAACTGCAGATGCTGGATTTGTAGTAAATGCCTACTATGTTCTGTGTGCTGAAGCAAAGCAAGAATTTATTGGCCTATACAGGGACACATGACAATAAACTCACTTGACTTGACTTGAAATCGAAGGTAGACAAAAAATGCTGGAGAAACTCAGCGGGTGAGGCAGCATCTATGGAGCGAAGGAATAGGCGAGGTTTCGGGTCGAGACCCTTCTTCAGACACTTCATGTTAAATTAAGATATCTCTCTTCTATTATATTTTTATTCACATATATTAGAGTTTGTCTCCTTTTTGTTAAATAAGCTACAACGAACTGGTTCCATGTCTCTATGAATGAGTATCTTTCGGTCCCAATGTATTTTTCTTGGCATATTAAAGAGTTTGCCTCCACTGTTCAAAACGAGCTGGGAAAGAAGCCGTTCCTTGTTTCTATCAATTAAGATCTTTTGCTTTGCTGATATTTTTGTGTTTGCTGTTGATGACTTCTTTGGGGAATTGTCCTCCAGCGAGATGCAGGTGCTTTAACACACACACACACACAGCTGAGAAGATAAGGACACCAAGGCAGCCTGGGTTAACGAGTGTGTCATCGGATGTTCCTCCAATTCCCTTGCACATGTCAAGCACGGCACCACAAACTGCTTCAAGCCCTCTCTGCTCCACCATATCACTGCCATTCAGTGTTTAAAGTAAAGGGCCTGTCCCACATTCCCGAGTTACTCACGAATTCTCCCGAGTTTTCCCCTTGATTCAAACTCGGAGATGCCAGCCGTCGATACTCGGGGCTATTTTTTTCACTCGTGTACATTTTCCAACATGCGGAGAAACGTCCCGACTTACCCGATGCCCCGAGTACCTAGGGCTGGCATTACGAGTCGCTACGATATATCTACAGACTCCTACGGCTTCCTACGGACTCGCTACAGACATTCTCCGAGTTTGAATCAAGGGGAAAACTCGGGAGAATTTGTGAGGAACTCGGGAGAGTGGGACAGCCTCTTTAATCACAGCATGTCAACATAAGGTCATAAGTGGCAGGAACAGAATTAGGCCATTCGGCCCATCAGGTCTACTCCACCTTTCGATCATAGTAACAAACGAAAATAGGTGCAGGAGTAGGCCATTCGGCCCTTCGAGCCAGCACCGCCCTTCAATGTGAAAAAATAAACGTACACACTAGAGGCAGGAAACATGTTCCCGATGTTGGGGGAGTCCAGAACCAGGGGCCACAGTTTAAGAATAAGGGGTAAGCCATTTAGAACGGAGACGAGGAAACACTTTTTCACACAGAGAGTTGTGAGTCTGTGGAATTCTCTGCCTCAGATGGCGATGGAGGCCAGTTCTCTGGATACTTTCAAGAGAGAGCTAGATAGGGCTCTTAAAGATAGCGGAGTCAGGGGATATGGGGAGAAGGCAGGAACG
Organism: Amblyraja radiata; assembly: GCF_010909765.2. Taxonomy (NCBI): domain Eukaryota; kingdom Metazoa; phylum Chordata; class Chondrichthyes; order Rajiformes; family Rajidae; genus Amblyraja; species Amblyraja radiata. Next base: position 80,745,395 of record NC_045963.1, on the reverse strand, counting down.
GGGTACTGATTGTGGATGATCAGCCACGATCACATTGAATGGTGGTGCTGGCTCGAAGGGCCGAATGGCCTACTCCTGCACCTATTGTCTATTGTCTAACATGTTCATGGCTGATCATCCAGAATCAGTTCCCCCGTTCCTGCCTTCTCCCCATATCCCTTGATTCCGTTAGCCCTAAGAGCCAAATCTAACTCTCTCTTGAATACATCATGACTGATCTATCTCTCCCTCCTAACCCCATTCTCCTGCCTTCTCCCCATAACCCCTGACACCCGCACTAATCAAGAATCTATCTATCTCTGCCTTAAAAATATCCACTGACTTGGCCTCCACAGCCGTCTGTGGCAAAGAATTCCACAGATTCACCACCATCATCTTCCTTGGCCAACGCGATAGAGAAAACAAAACATTCTTTAAGTTATCATTCCTGTTTTAAAAAAAAGAAGATTTAACCTTATTACTTTATTGCACGTGCCTTCATTAACCATATAAACCATATAACCATATAACAATTACAGCACTGAAACAGGCCCTTCGGCCCAACTTATATAACCATATAACCATATAACAATTACAGCACGGAAACAGGCCAACTCGGCCCTTCTAGTCCGTGCCGAACACTTACTCTCACCTAGTCCCATCTACCTGCACTCAGACCATAACCCTCCATTCCTTTCCCGTCCATATACCTATTCAATTTATTTTTAAATGATAAAATCGAACCTGCCTCCTCCACCACTTCCACTGGAAGCTCATTCCACACAGCCACCACTCTCTGAGTAAAGAAGTTCCCCCTCAGTTTACCCCTAAACTTCTGTCCCTTAATTCTCAAATCATGTCCTCTTGATTAAATCATGATTGAAGTGCAGGCTGACTGCGAGAATACACAAGTAGGCCGAGCGTGTGGAAAGGCAGAAGTCACCATTGTATCTAGAGGGAATGCTCTTTGCTGGAGTCGCTTGGGGGAATGGCTTGCGGTGATCCACCAGGGGACACCTCTGGCGTCTGTGCGTGTAAACAGAGTCAGGCTACGTACCAGTTGTTGACTTGCAGAATAGTTAATCCCGTATCTTGAGCCAGTTGCTTCTTCTGCTCTTCTGAAGGGTACGGATGCTGGAAGGCAGAGGGACGCAACGTTAGAGACAAACGACCGGCGAAGAGCTACTCGCGCGTGCGGGCCGTGAAAAAAAACGCATCACATTGAAATGAGTTCATTAATTATCGGAAGCCGAGGCAGTGTAGTCTCTCCTAAGTGTTAGTGGGATCTGAAATCATCCTAATTAATGAGAGAAAAATGGCAAGCCAATTATGAAGTGAAGTGTAGAAACAGCTCCATTCATTAAAATTCTCGCTGTTCCTGCTAACTCAACTTTATGAGAACACTGGGCTGCCAAATTGACAGAGTACCATAAAAATAATTAGTTTGAGAAGGAACAGCAGATGCTGGAACAATCGAAGGTAGACAAAAATGCTGGAGAAACTCAGCGTGTGAGGCAGCATCTATGGAGCGAAGGAATGGGTGACGTTTCGGGTCGAGACCCGTAAGGGTCTCGACCCGAAACGTCACCCATTCCTTCGCTCCATAGATGCTGTCTCACCCGCTGAGTTTCTCCAGCATTTTTAAGGGTCTCGACCCGAAACGTCACCCATTCCTTCGCTCCATAGATGCTGCCTCACCCGCTGAGTTTCTCCAACATATAAAAACAATTAGTATCTGCATCCCATTTTTTATCGAGGTCTGAGATACTGTAAAATTCTGATTTCTTTCAAAACAATTGTCCAACTCCACGAGGCATGCGATGTTCAAGAATTTGATGCAAAGGCTTATTTCTGTAGAGAAATAGGTGCCAGTATGCGTATATGTCACGTTGTTACTTGCGGGCAGAGCACCAAGGCATATTCCTTGTATGTGAACACACTTGGCTAATAAACATATTCATTATTATCATTATGAACTGTCCACATATTGTGCATCAATCGAGTTTTTAACTTTTTATACATGATGGTCAACTTACCATGGCACAAAATAATATGGACACAATCTATGGTGAAACTTTTCAAATAGTAACCAAATCAACCTCGATTCCATCGCATTACCACACCAGGTGAAGATTAATTTCTTCCACCCAACCTTTGTGTTGAATTTATGGCATAGATATTATTTTATTTATTGGATTCATGGTATTTTGGAATTTACAGTGTGAGGAAGGGTCCTGAACTGAAACGTCACCTATCCATGTTCTCCACAGATGCTGCCTGACCCGCTGAGTTACTCCAGCACTCTGTGAAACCTCACCTATCCATGTTCTCCACAGATGCTGCCTGACCCGCTGAGTTATGGTGCAGCAGCATCTGTGGAGCTAAGGAAATAGGCAACGTTTCGGGCCGAAACCCTTCTGGAAATAGGCAACGTTTCGGGGCGAAACCCTTCCGGGTTTCGGCCCAAAACGTTGCCTATTTCCTTAGCTCCATAGATGCTGCTGCACCCGCTGAGTTACTCCAGCACTCTGTGAAACGTCACCTATCCATGTTCTCCACAGATGCTGCCTGACTCGCTGAGTTACTCCAGCACTCTGTGTCTTGTTTTGTATTGAATTGTTGGGTATTGCATTGCACATTATATTTAGAGACACAGTCATACAGCATGGAAACAGGCCCTTCAGCCCAATTCGCCCATGCTGACCAAGATGACCCATCTAAGTTAGTCCCATTTAAATCTATATGGAACAATTGAACATTATCCTACAATTCAATGAGTTACTCCAGCATTTTGTGTCTTCATTCAAAGCACAGACTGGGTAGAAGAAATTAATCTAACTTGAATTGTCGGGAATTCTTGGCATTATGTACTAAAGATCTTTATTGTAAAAGTGACCAAACTTATGGTCTTACTGTAAAATAAAATGAAAGTAGTTCATTAATACAGACATTGTTATATTTCCAGAACACGACAACATCAGGGCAGGTCCGTGGATTGGAAGTGTTCAGATGGTCATGGGTCAAACTCAGGCAACAGCCACTAGTTTAGATAGGGGCATCTTGGTTAGCTTCATAAGATCATAATTGATAGGAGCAGAGTTAGGCCAATTGGCCCATCAGGTCTACTCCACCATTCAATCAAGGCTGATCTATCTCTCCCTCCAAACCCCATTCTGCTGCCTTCTCCCCGCACTAATCAAGACTATATCTCTATCTATCTATCTATCTATCTATCTATCTATCTATCTATCTATCTATCTATCTATCTATCTATCTATCTATCTATCTATCTATCTATCTATCTATCTATCTATCTATCTATCTATCTATCTATCTATCTATCTATCTATCTATCTATCTATCTCTGCCTTAAATACATAATTGACTTGGCTTCCACAGACTTGTGTGGCAAAGAATAGCACAGATTAGCCACCAAGTTGGGCCGAATGGTCGGTCTGTTTCCACATTGTATGATTCTATGACCTCATATCCTTTGAACATGCCGCCTATTTACATATAATTGGCACCTTACAGGCACCTTTTAGGATAATGCAGCAATAATATACATGGCATGAATCGCTTTTGAAGTTTAGTCGTCGCTGGTGTAGAATAGGAAGCAATGTAGCAAATGTTCCCACAGCTGTTTTACATAAACAGCAATGTGATAATGGTCAGGTTCTCTAATTTGTTAATGGAGATGAAAGGATAAGCGCTAGCCAAGGCACTTGGCCCTTCTTCAAAGTAACACACTGATCTTCAGCATCCACGTGGTAGAACGGGCTGGACCTCACTAACATCCCATCCAACAGTAGTGGTGAAAAACACAAAGTGCTGGAGGAACTCAGCGGGCCTTCATCTTTCATGTTCTCCACAGATGCTGCCTGACCCGCTGAGTTACTCCAGCACTCTGTGAAACGTCACCTATCCATGTTCTCCACAGATGCTGCCTGACCCGCTGAGTTACTCCAGCACTCTGTGAAACGTCACCTATCCATGTTCTCCACAGATGCTGCCTGACCCGCTGAGTTACTCCAGCACTCTGTGAAACGTCACCTATCCATGTTCTCCACAGATGCTGTCTGACCCGCTGAGTCACTCCAGCACTCTGTGAAACGTCACCTATCCATGTTCTCCACAGATGCTGCCTGACCCGCTGAGTTACTCCAGCACTCTGTGAAACGTCACCTATCCATGTTCTCCACAGATGCTGCCTGACCCGCTGTGTTATGGTGCAGCAGCATCTGTGGAGCTAAGGAAATAGGCAACGTTTCAAGCCGAAACCCTTCTGGAAATAGGCAACGTTTTGGGCCGAAACCCGGAAGGGTTTCGGCCCGAAACGTTGCCTATTTCCTTAGCTCCATAGATGCTGCTGCACCCGCTGAGTTACTCCAGCACTCTGTGAAACGTCTCCTATCCATGTTCTCCACATTTTCTCCACATTTTCACTGAGGGCCATAGTGTGACCTGCGTTACACCAATATTCAAGTCATAGTGTGGTACAGTGTGGAAACAGGCCCTTCGGCCCAACTTGCCCACACCGGCCAACGTGCCCCAGCTACACTAGTCCCACCTGCCTGCGTTTGGCCCATATCCCTCCAAACCTGTCCTATCCATGTACCTGTCTAAATGTTTATTAAACATTGGGATAGCCCCAGCCTCAACTACCTCCTCTGGCAGCTTGTTCCATACACCCACCACCCTTTGTGTGAAAATGTTACCCCTCAGATTCCTATTAAATCTTTACCCCTTCACCTAACGCCAATGTCCTCTGGTCCTCGATTCTCCTACACTGATCATCTCTGTCCCCTCTCACCCTGGCCACAAACTCTTTAAATCACTTCCCTCTGGAAGGCGACTCCGGACTGTCAAAGCTGCCACAGCCAGACATAAAAACAGTTTTTATCCACGAGTAGTTGCTCTACTCAACAGCCAAAATCTGTAGCCTCCCTTTGATCTGGTATTTTGTTGGTTCACATGCTTGATCAATGGTGTTTTATCATTAATGTTTTATTATTATTAATGTTTAGTGTTTTCCGTGTCATTCGTAACTGTCACTGTATGTCATGTTGTTACTTGTGGGCGGAGCACCAAGGCAAATTCCTTGTATGTGAATACTTGGCCAATAAAATTAGTTACTAGATCTATTCCTCTCGTGACTTTATACACATAAACACAGGCAGACATACCCCTATATTCACCTATACACATGTTGCAGGAAAGAACTGCAGATGCTGGTTTAAGTGGAAGATAGACACAAAAAGCTGTGTCTAACACCTCCAGAGACGCTTGTCTGACCCACTGACCCATTAACCCAATGCGGCACTGGTACATTTTGACCAGTCAACTCAGGAGCCATAACATGAGAGCCCAGCACTCTCCCCTTCACCTGTCATGTGGCCGCGCTTCTAGAAACATGGAAACATAGAAAATAGGTGCAGGAGGAGGCCATTCGGCCCTTCGAGCCAGCACCGCCATTCATTATGATCATGGCTGATCGTCCCCAATCAATAACCCGTGCCTGCCTTCTCCCCATATCCCTTGACTCCACTAGCCCCTAGAGCTCTATCCAACACTCTCTTAAATCCATCCAGTGACCTGGCCTCCACTGCCCTCTGTGGCAGGGAATTCCACAAATTCACAACTCTCGGGGTGAAAATGTTTTTTCCCACCTCAGTCTTAAATGACCTCCCCTTTATTCTAAGACTATGTGTGGCCCCTGGTTCTGGACTTGGCCAACATTGGGAACATTTTTCCTGCATCTAGCTTGTCCAATCCTTTTATAATTTTATATGTTTCTATAAGATCCACCCCATCATCCTTCTAAACTCCAATGAATACAAGCCTAGTCTTTTCAATCTTTCCTCATATGACAGTCCCGCCATCCCGGGGATCAATCTCGTGAACAGCTTCTGAAATAGCTTGTGTACTGCATCTGTTCAGACCAACATAACCACTCTTTATACCCACGCCACCCTCAAGTGTAAGAGACGCGATCAAGAAATTTATGGGCTGTTAAAAATAAGTAGCCATGTGATGGGAAACGGCAGAGGCTGTCAATAGAGTGTTCAGGAGGAGAGTGGAGAGAAGACGTGTTAGGAAAGAACGTTTTATGGGCCTGTCCCACTTAGGTGAATTTTCAGCGGACTGCAGGCGACAGTCAAGTTATCGGCGGTAGACAAAAATGCTGGAGGAACTCAGCGGGTGAGGCAGCATCTATAGAGGGAAGGAATCGGTGACGTTTCGGGTCGAGACCCTTCAATCATGGCTGATCTATCTCTCCCTCTCAACCCTATTCTCCTGCCTTCTCCCCGTAACCCCTGACACCCGTACTAATCAAGAAACTATCTATCTCTGCCTTAAAAATATCCACTGACTTGGCCTCCACAGCCGTCTGTGGCAAAGAATTCCACAGATTCACCACCCTCTGACTAAAGAAATTTCTCCTCATCTCATTCCTAATAGAAACATAGAAACACAGAAAATAGGTGCAGGAGTAGGCCATTCGGCCCTTCGAGCCTGCACCGCCATTCAATATGATCATGGCTGATCATCCAACGCAGTATCCTATACCTGCCTTCTCTCCATACCCCCTGATCCCTTTAGTCACAAGGGCCACATCTAACTCCCTCTTAAATATAGCCAATGAACTGTGGCCTCAACTACCTTCTGTGGCAGAGAATTCCACAGATTCACCACTCTCTGTGTGAAAAATGTTTTTCTCATCTCGGTCCTAAAAGAATTCCCCCTTATCCTCAAGCTGTGACCCCTTGTTCTGGACTTCCCCAACATCGGGAACAATCTTCCTGCATCTAGCCTGTCCAACCCCCTTAAGAATGTTGTAAGTTTCTATAAGATCCCCCCTCAACCTTCTAAATTCTAGCAAACATCCTTTAATTCTGAGACTATGAACTCTGGTCCTAGACTCTCCCACTAGTTTTTATCCATTTTATCATTCTGTTTATTTTAGTGTTGTACAGGGAGCCAAATGCATTGGAATTTCGTTTAGAATTGCATATATCGATGTATTTCTAAATGACAATAACGTTTTGATTGATTGATACAGGCCCAGTGCCGTCAAACGCTCATAGAACGAACGTTAACCCACTCATTCCTGGGATCATTCTTGTAAAAACCTCCTCTGGACCCTCTCCAGAACCAGCACATCCTTCCTCAGATATGGGGCCCAAAATTGCTCACCATATTCCAAATGCAACCTGACCAGCGCCTTATAGAGCCTCAGCATTACATCCCTGTGTTTGTATACAAGCCCTCTTGAAATAAATGCTAGCGTTGAGTTTGCTTTCTTTGCTACCGATTCGACTTGCAGATTAACTTTTTGGGAATCCTGCACCAGCGCTCCCAAGTCCCTTTGCATCTCCGGTTTCTGGATTCTCTCCCCATTTAGAAAATAGTCTACGCCTTTATTCCTATGACCAAGATGCACGACTCCACAGTTTGCTACACTGTATTCCATCTGCCATTTCTCTGCCCACTCTCCCAACCTGTCCAAGTCCTTCTGCAGAGTCCCTGCTTTCCCTGCACTACCTGCCCCTCCACCTATTTCCGTATCCTCCGCAAACGCGGCCACAAAGCCTTCAATCCCCTCGTCCAATTCATTCACTTTTTGGGAATCCAAGCACCGTCAGGCGCTCCCGAGTCCGATTCCTGGATTCCCTCCACCATTCACATTCACATCCATGTTCCTGTTTCTCGAGTAGAACGGGAGAGGCAGCGATCAATTTCTCCGCTTCTTGTTTCCATGATCTCATACGACTGGAGATCGCAGGATACCGAGGCTTTCCTGTTCCCAGTAAAATAGAGTGCTTCTGTACACTAGCCTGGCTCAAGAAAACAGAAACTTAAAACAAAATCTCTTACATGTGTAAAAAAAACCCCCTCATAATCAGTGAAAATTGCAATCCAAATAGACCGGGTTAAAAGGCCATCTTTGGTGGTAAAGTATCTGTTTATATACATTGTCTCCAATGGTATTTAAGGAATTCCAGATTAACACATTAAACTTTTTTTATGGTGCCAACTGGTGAACCAAGTATTCATTAAACAGCTAGGCAGTCGCCCCTTGCTGTGTGAGTAGAAGGTGCCCTGTGGATTGAACACTGTTAAACCTTTTACACTGCCAACATTATCACTCTGACAGCAGCATTAAAATTAAAGTGTGCTTTGCACCCAACTTAAAACCAGCTCCTAACGAGACTTGCGTTTTGACCGAAGGCAGACACAAAAAACTCTGGAGCAATTCAGGCAGCATCTCCGGAGAGAAGGAATAGGTGACGTTTCAGGTCGGGACTTGAAGGGGCCTGTCCTACTTAACCATATAACCATATAACAATTACAGCACGGAAACAGGCCATCTCGGCCCTTCTAGTCCCTGCCTAACACTTATTCTCCCCTAGTCCCATCTACCTGCGCTCAGACCATAACCCTCCATTCCTTTCCCGTCCATATAACTATCCAATTTATTTTTAAATGATAAAATCGAACCTGCCTCCACCACTTCCACTGGAAGCTCATTCCACACAGCTACCACTTTCTGAGTAAAGAAGTTCCCCCTCATGTTACCCCTAAACTTCAGTCCCTTAATTCTCAAACCATGTCCTCTTGTTTGAATCTTCCCTACTCTCAGTGGGAAAAGCTTATCCACGTCAACACTGTCTATCCCTCTCATCATTTTAAAGACCTCTATCAAGTCCCCCCTTAACCTTCTGCGCTCCAGAGAATAAAGACCTATCTTGTTCAACCTTTCTCTGTAACTTAGTTGCTGAAATCCAGGCAACATTCTAGTAAATCTCCTCTGTACTCTCTCTATTTTGTTGACACTTGCCGGTTTTTTTTCGCCAACTGCCGGCGTTGTATCAGTGTCACCTAAATATTTTGAACGTTACAAATTCCAGCAGCGACAAATGTTGCGACACTTGGAAAAGCGCCGCGCGTCAATACGTTGTCACGCCGCGAATTTTTCGGTGACCTGATGCGTCAGTCGATGATGCCGCCAGTCGCCGAAAGAAAAAACACGGCAAGTGGGACAGGTCCTTCACTGAAACATGTGCCTATTCACGGGAATTTAGAAGGATCAGAGGGGATCTTACAGAAACATATACAATTCTTAAAGGATTGGACAGGCTAGATGCAGGAAAAATGTTCCCTAATGTTGGGGGAGTCCAGAACCAGGGGTCACGCAGTTTAAGAATAAGGGGTCGGCCATTTAGGACTGAGATGAGGAAACACGTTTTCACCCAGAGAGTTGTGAATCTGAGGAATTCGCTGCCACAGAAGGCAGTGGAGGCCAATTCACTAAATGCATTCAAGAGAGAGTTAGATTTAGCTCTTAGGGCTAACGGAATCAAGGGATATGGGGGAAAAGCAGGAACGGGGTACTGATTGGGGGTGATTAGCCATGATCATATTGAATGCCAGTGCTGGCTCGAAGGGCCGAATGGCCTACTCCTGCATCGATTGTCTATGGTACTATGACCCTTCTTCAGATTGAGAATGCAGATGAAATTACTTCAGCTTTTGGCCATATATAGTACTGAAGCCAATGCCAAAACAGAGAACACAGCACAGGAACTGGACTAACATCAATCTGACTTTGCTGGCTTTACCTTGCAGTACACATTATTCCCATTATCCTGTATCTGTACACTGTGGATGGCTTGATTGTAATCATGTATATAGTCTTTCTGCTGACTGGTTTAGCAAGCAACATAAAGATTTTTCACTGTACCTCAGTACACGTGACAATAAACTAAACTAAATTCTTATCTGCCTGCACATGTCCATGCACCTATCTAAATGCCTCTTACATTCCACTATAGTATCAGCCTCCACCACTGCTGCTGTTCCACAAGGAGGGATTCAATCAGTCGTCTTTAACATTGCATAGAGTCATAGAGTGATACAGTGTGGAAACAGGCCCTTCGGCCCAACTTGCCCACACCGGCCAACATGTCCCAGCTACACTAGTCCCACCTGCCTGCGTTTGGTCCATATCCCTCCAAACCTGTCCTATCCATGTACCTGTCTAAATGTTTCTTAAACATTGGGATAGCCCCAGCCTCAACTACCTCCTCTGGCAGCTTGTTCCATACACCCACCACCCTCTGTGTGAAAATGTTACCCCTCAGATTCCTATTAAATCTTTTCCCCTTCACCTCACGCCAATGTCCTCTGGTCCTCGATTCCCCTACACTGATCATCTCTGACTCCTCTCACCCTGGCCACAAACTCTTTGAATCACTTCCCTCTGGAAGGCGACTCCGGACTGTCAAAGCTGCCACAGCCAGACATAAAAACAGTTTTTATCCACGAGTAGTTGCTCTACTCAACAGCCAAAAATCTGTAGCCTCCCTTTGATCTGGTATTTTGTTGGTTCACATGCTTGATCAATGGTGTTTTATCATCAATGTTTTATTATTATTAATGTTTAGTGTTTTCTGAGTCATTCGTAACTGTCACTGTATGTCATGTTGTTACGTGGGTGGAGCACCAAGACAAATTCCTTGTATGTGAATACTTGGCCAATAAAGTTACTTACTTACTTACATGTCCCAGCTACACTAGTCCTACCTGCCTGCGCTTTTTCCATATCCCTCCAAACCTGTCCTATCCATGTACCTATATACATGGGATATGTATATATCTTAAACATTGGGATAGTCCCAGCCTCAATTACCTCCTCTGGCAGCTTGTTCCATACACCCACCACCCTTTGTATGAAAAAAGTTACCCCTCAGATGCCTATTAAATCTTTCCCCCTTCACCTTAAACCTATGTCCTCTGGGCCTTGATTCACCTACTCTGGGCAAGAGACTCTGTGCATCTACCCGATCTATTCCTCTCATGATTTTATACACCTCTATAAGATCACCCCTCATCCTCCTGTGCTCCAAGGAATAGAGACCCAGCCTGCTCAACCTGTCCCTGTAGCTCACACCCTCTAGTCCTGGCAACATCTTTGTTAATTTTCTCCGCACCCAGATCACTCATAAATATATGTGTCGGAAGGAACTGCAGACTAGGCTTGTATTCACTGGAGTTTAGAAGGATGAGGGGCTATCTTATAGAAACATATAAAATTATAAAAGGACTGGACAAGCTAGATGCAGGAAAAATGTTCCCAATGTAGGGCGAGTCCAGAACCAGGGGCCACAGTCTTAGAGTAAAGGGGAGGTCATTTAAGACTGAGGTGAGAAAAAACCTTTTCACCCAGAGAGTTGTGAATTTGTGGAATTCCCTGCCACAGAGGGCAGTGGAGGCCAAGTCACTGGATGGATTTAAGAGAGAGTTAGATAGAGCTCTAGGGGCTAGTGGAGTCAAGGGATATGGGGAGAAGGCAGGCACGGGTTATTGATAGGGGACGATCAGCCATGATCACAATGAATGGCGGTGCTGGCTCGAAGGGCCGAATGGCCTCCTCCTGAACCTATTTTCTATGTTTCTATGTTTCTATGCAGGTTTACACTGGAAGATAGACACAAAATGCTGGAGTCCAGAGACATGTTGGGAGTCCAAAAATTGACCAAAAAGTTTTTCCAATGGAAATGATAGTTTTCTTTCATGATATTTCAATTTTAATAAATGGTATCGGACTTCTCAATGAAGGAATTAAACCCACTGAGATCTGTTGAGGAACAGTCAAGAATCCAAACATAGCTGAAATCGTATCAGCGCAATGGAACGGATTAAAAAAAAAATAACTGAAGGATCACATTCTTCTGAAAACCCTTTTTTCTTGGCTCCTAATTCATTGATTGTAAAAAGCATCCAAATTAATTTGCCGGTAATGGTTTTTTATCCTCACGGTGGTTGGGGGGGGGGGGGGGGGGAATAGATAAATCCTCCTTGTTTATTATTCAAAAACGGTTCTCAACTCTGTTGCTCTTCATGTGATTTGATTTTTAGGTAATTGGTGTAAACTGCGTCTGATTTGATATGCTAAAGTATAATTGATATGTAGCCTGTAGCTACTAAGATTCAAGAATCATGTCTCCATTCGAAAATGGGAAATATTCGCTGTTTCATTTTGAAAGCACTGGATTGGTCAAGGGGCCTGAATTAGAGTAAATGCCAGAATAACATGCCCTTGCTAAAAATAACATTGAGTGTTCCAGGAGACCTGACTCTCTATGGTTTAATGGAACTGGCTGCAGCTGATTTGGTCGCTAATACGTTGCCTGGTGCCGATCAGTGTGACTTTTGAATTCGGAGAGAATGAGAGAGGAAAAATAATAATAATTGGTCTAATCACATGAAAACCACCAGTATCCTGCCTCCCCCCCCCCCCCCCCCCCCCCCCCTGTACACGAGCACGATATCAAGGGGGAAAGGAATACATGGTTTCTTGGGGAATAATACTCGCTCCAGGGTCGATGAAAGTGAACGCTTGTCACTGAAGTTAGAAGATGTGAATGATTAATTGTCCCAGATAGGAACCCATGACTTTGCAACAAAACCGAGTTGCCAGAGGCTAGCTGGTTACACAAACACTCCAGTTGCTGCTGCTCTCCCACCCACAGGTTCAGCCGAGTCCGCACGCTGTCCCATTGAGTTACTCCAGCGTTTTGTGTCTGACTTCATTAGCGTGCCACGCAGTTGGCGCGCGAAGATTTCGCACATCGCAAAATCCTGCGACGCCGCGCGTCTCCGCCTATGTCATCGCGCACCATGCGCGCGTAATGTGCACCGCGCGCACGTCACGTGCGTGTCACGGTGCCCGCGTCGTGCGTCATGACGCATAAACGATGTTGCATAAATTACCTGCAAATGACGGCCAAGTGGGACAGGCCCTTTAAGGTTATGAGTCTGTCCCACTTAGGCAACTCTTCAGGCGACTGCCAGGGACCAGTTTTAATGGAAGTCACCAATGACAGCACCTACCACAACCGGCGGTTGAAAATTTTGCGGCAATCGTTATTGTGGCCCAAAAAAAATCGCCCATAAAAGAGTCTTAACTTGGCCTCTGTTTATTTACCCTGCTGCCTGAAACAATCCCTTGAAGCCCTGTCCCACGGTACGAGTTCATTCCAAGAGCTCTCCCGAGTTTAAAAAAAAAATCAAACTCGTGGTAAGCACGGAGAATGAACGTAGCGGGTACGTCGGAGCTCGGGGACGTCTCTTAGCGGCTCGTAACGCTAACGGCAGGTACTCGGGAAGACTCGCTAACGGCAGGTAAGCACGGGAAGACTCGTGAGGATTTTTCAACATGTTGAAAAATGTCCTCGAGAGCCCCGAGTACCGACGAGCGGCCATTACCGTAAATCTCCGAGTTGGAATCAGGGCAAACTCGGGGAGAGCTCTTGGAATGAACTCGTACCGTGGGACAGCAGGGCTATTACACGCAGTCAGTCCCAGCTGCCTAAATATTGAGCGCCGATATTTGCAGTCAAATAGACTTCAATCAGCATCGTGGTCTCAGCATCACAGGGTAGGTTTCTGCTTCTAACAGCCAGTGTGTGTGTGCTGACTTGGACCCGGCTTTGGCGAGCGTGCATTAGCTTTCAAACCACTATCTCTTAAAAGCTTCATTATTTGCAAACAATCGATGGGCTGGGGAATTTGAGAGGAGATGCTGGCTGGACCGCTGGGAGTAGCTGCAATGCATTAGCGGGACAAACAAAATTAACTACAGATCTTACAATACAAATTAATGATTGGGACGATGCAGAGATGCCGGGGTAATGTTGCGGTCGTGTTAGGAGTGCTCCTTATTTGATCTGCTTTAACACCTCAAGGTCCAGTAACTAGCCATTAAAGAGCGATGATGTGCAGAGTGCCTCCTTCAGTGTAGAGATACAGCGCGGAAACAGGCCCTTCGGCCCACCGAGCCCGCGCCGACTGGCGATCCCCGCACACTAACACTACCTTACACACACTAGGGACAATTTACATTTACACCAAGCCAATTAACCTACAAACCTGCACGTCTAAGTTTTGGTCCCCTAATTTGAGGAAGGACATTCTTGCTATTGAGGGAGTGCAGCGTAGGTTTACAAAGTTAATTCCCGGGATGGCGGGATTGTCACATGTTGATAGATTGGAGCGGTTGGGCTTGTACACTCTGGAGTTTAGAAGGATGAGAGGGTATCTCATTGAAACATATAAGATTATTAAGGGTTTGGACACGCTAGAGGCAGGAAACATGTTCCCGATGTTGGGGGAGTCCAGAACCAGGGGCCACAGTTTAAGAATAAGGGGTAAGCCATTTAGAACGGAGACGAGGAAACACTTTCTCACACAGAGAGTTGTGAGTCTGTGGAATTCTCTGCCTCAGAGGGCGGTGGAGGCCAGTTCTCTGGATACTTTCAAGAGAGAGCTAGATAGGGCTCTTAAAGATAGCAGAGTCAGGGGATATGGGGAGAAGGCAGGAATGGGGTACTGATTGGGGATGATCAGCCATGATCACATTGAATGGCGGTGCTGGCTCGAAGGGCTGAATGGCCTCCTCCTGCACCTATTGTCTATTGTCTATTGCCTTTGGAGTGTGGGAGGAAACGGAAGATTGCGGAGAAAACCCACGCAGGTCACGGGGAGAACGTACAAACTCCGTACAGACAGCACCCGTAGTTGGGATCGAACCCGGGTCTCTGGCGCTGTGAGGCAGCAACTCTTGGCTCCCACTACAAGTGCAGCTCGAGGAGACTCGATGGACTGGAGGTTTATTCTTGTAACGCTCTCCAGTTTGAGTAGATTATACTATACATAAATACATAGTCACGGTGGCGCAGCGGGTAGAGTTGCTGCCTCACAGCGCCGGAGACCCGGGTTCCATCCCGACTACGGGTCCTGTCTGTACGGAGTTTGTACGAGCCAGCACCGCCATTCAATGTGATCATGGCTGATCATCCCCAATCAGTACCCCGTTCTTGATTTCTCCCCATATCCCCTGACTCCGCCATCTTTAAGAGCCCTATCTAACATAGAAACATAGAAAATAGGTGCAGGAGTAGGCCATTCGGCCCTTCGAGCCTGCACCGCCATTCAATATGATCATGGCTGATCATCCAACTCAGTATCCTGTACCTGCCTTCTCTCCATACCCCCTGATCCCTTTAGCCACAAGGGCCACATCTACCTCCCTCTTAAATATAGCCAATGAACTGTGGCCTCAACTACCTTCTGTGGCAGAGAATTCCACAGATAAACACTAACGCTAGATAGCTCTGGAGAGAGTCTAGGACCAGAAGTCACAGCCTCAGAACAAAAGGACGTTCCATCAGCCAGGAGGAGAAGAGGGATTTCTTGAGTCAGAGGCTGGTGAATCTGTAGAATTCATTGCCACAGACATATTTTAAGGCAAAGATAGATAGATTCTTGATTAGTATGGGTGTCGGGGGTTACAGGGAAAAGGCAGGAGAATGGGGTTAGGGAGAGATAGATCAGCCATGATTGAATGGCAGAGTAGACTTGATGGGCCGAATGGCCTAATCCTGCTCTGAGAACTTGTAAACGTTAGTTTTTTTAGTTTAGTTTAGAGATACAGTGCGGAAACAGGCCCTTCGGCCCACCGAGTCCGTGCCGACCAGCGATCCCCGCACACTAACTCCATCCTAAACACACACTCGGGACAATTTACATTTACACCAAGCCAATTAATTTACGAACCTGTACGTCTTTGGAGTGTGGGAGGAAACCGGCGCACCCGGAGAAAACCCACGCAGGTCACGGGGAGAACGTGCAAACTCCGTACAGCCAGCACCGGTTATTGATAGGGGCCTGCCTTCTCCCCATATCCCTTGACTCCACTAGCCCCTAGAGCTCTATCTAACTCTCTCTTAAATCCATCCAGTGACTTGGCCTCCACTGCCCTCTGTGGCAGGAAATTCCATAAATTCACAACTCTCTGGGTGAAAAACTTTTTTCTCACCTCAGTCTTAAATGACCTCCCCTTTATTCTAAAACTGTGTGGCCCCTGGTTCTGGACTCGCCCAACATTGGGAACATTTTTCCTGCATCTAGCTTGTCCAGTCCTTTTATAATTTTATATGTTTCTATAAGATATCCCCTCATCCTTCTAAACTCCAGTGAATACAAGCCTAGTCTTTAACGCTGGGAGACATCTTGTGTTGGTGTCAGTTCAGTTTATTGTCAGGGGTTCCGCAAAACCCACGTCGGTCACGGGGAGAAGGTTAGAGACTGGCTTGGAGATGCAGCACGGAAAGAGGCCCTTCGGCCCACCAAGTCCGTCCCGACCAGCGATCCCCACACATTAACACTGTCCTCGCTAGAATTTAGAAGATTGAGGGGGGTTCTTATAGAAACTTGCAAAATTCTTAAGGGGTTGGACAGGCTAGGTGCAGGAAGATTGTTCCCGATGTTGGGGAAGTCCAGAACAAGGGGCCACAGTTTAAGGATAAGGGGGAAATCTTTTAGGACCGAGATGAGAAAAACATTTTTTACACAGAGAGCGGTGAATCTCTGGAATTCTCTGCCACAGAAGGTAGTTGAGGCCAGTTCATTGGCTATATTTAAGAGGGAGTTAGATGTGGCCCTTGTGGCTAAAGGGATCAGGGAGTATGGAGAGAAGGCAGGTACAGGATACTGAGTTGGATGATCAGCCATGATCATATTGAATGGCGGTGCAGGCTCGAAGGGCCGAATGGCCTCTACTCCTGCACCTATTGTCTATGTTTCTATGTCCTACACACACTAGTTTATACATTTTTACACCAAGCCAATTAAACTGCAAACCTGCAAACGTCTTTGGAGTGTGGGAGGAAACCGAAGTTGTCGGAGAAAACCCACGCAGGTCACGGGGAGAACGTGCAAACTCCGTACAGACAGCACCCGTAGTCGGGATGGAACCCGGTGTCTCTGGGGCTGTGAGGCAGCAACTCTACCGCTGTGCCACCACAGGCATTTATGCTTTGTGCAATATTTAATCCTGTTCCTTTTAGCCTTTTGCCGGTGCCGACTGCTGATGCTGCTGCTGCTGCTCTGCATGGGATGTGCGCAAACTGCAAATATTGGAGAACTGAAGCATCGAGGTTAACAATTTAGCAATAAAATATTATGATTAGGATATGCTAATACGACAAAGGTCCTTTGATTGTCATATCAAAGTGGTGGGAAGCTTGGCATCAAGTGCATCCAGTGATCAAAGAGGCCAACTCATTGCAATCATTATCACAGGCAGCTGGGCGGGCGGGCGCGGAGCTGGCACTTTAGCTTGCTAAATAAAATATCCTGAGGTTATAAATGCTTCTGTTTCCTTGCCGAGCTCACTCTCAGTCCCACATATACGAGGCATGTTCTTTGTTTCGCGTTGATTTAAGCTAATCACAGGGCGGGCTCGGGTGGCGGAGCGGTAGAGTGGCTTCCTCACAGCGCCAGAGACCCGGCTTCAATCCCGACTGTCTGTACGGAGTTTGCACGTTCTCCCCGTGACCTGCGTGGGTTTTCCTCCGAGATCTTCGGTTTCCTCCCACACTCCAAAGACGTGCAAGTTTGTAGGTTAATTGGCTTTGGTATAAATGTATATAAATCCATGTTCTCCACAGATGCTGCCTGACCCGCTGAATTAATCCAGCACTCTGTGAAACGTCACCTATCCATGTTCTCCACAGATGCTGCCTGACCCGCTGAGTTATGGTGCAGCAGCATCTGTGGAGCTAAGGAAATAGGCAACGTTTCGGGCCGAAACCCTTCTGGAAATAGGCAACGTTTCGGGCCGAAACCCTTCCGGGTTTCGGCACGAAACGTTGCCTATTTCCTTAGCTCCATAGATGCTGCTGCACCCGCTGAGTTACTCCAGCACTCTGTGAAACGTCACCTATCCATGTTCTCCACAGATGCTGCCTGACCCGCTGAGTTACTCCAGCAAATTGCTTAGACGCTCAGGATTCCAGCATTTGGTGTCAGAACTTTACCGAGATGCAACTTTAATAAAAACAGTTTTGGGGAGGGAAAGATTACAAGAATGTCATGGAACAGCATAAAATCAAAGGTAGCGGAGAACAAATGAAGACCGGTGGTTGGTGTCAGAGGCAGAGGCCTGTACTCGCTGCAGTTCAGAAGAACGAGGGAGGACCTCATTGAAACTTCCCGAACAGTGAAAGGCTTGGATAGAGTGGGTGTGGAGAGGATGTTTCCACTAGTGGGAGAGTCTAGGACCAGAGGTCACAGCTTCAGATTTAAAGGATGTTCCTTTAGGAAGGAGATGAGGAGGAATTTCTTTAGTCAGAGGGTGGTGAATCTGTGGAATTCTTTGCCACAGACGGCTGTGGAGGCCAAGTCAGTGGATATATTTAAGGCAGAGATAGATAGATTATTGATTAGTACGGGTGTCAGGGGTTATGGGGAGAAGGCAGGAGAATGGGGTTAGGAGGGAGAGATAGATCAGGCATGATTGAATGGCGGAGTAGACTTGATGGGCCGAATGGCCTAATTCTGCTCCTATCCCTTATGAACGTGAAATACAGCAAGTGTTTCCCTTCTGGCAAATGGGCAAATGTTAACATTAGAGTCATAGAGCGATACAGTGTGGAAACAGGCCCTTCAGCCCAACTTGCCCACACTGGCCAACATGTCCCAGCTACACTAGTCCCATCTCATAGAGTCACAGTGTGATACAGTGTGGAAACAGGCCCTTCAGCCCAACTTGCCCACACCGGCCAACATGTCCCAGCTACACTAGTCCCATCTCATAGAGTCACAGTGTGATACAGTGTGGAAACAGGCCCTTCAGCCCAACTTGCCCATACCGGCCAACAATGTCCCAGTTACACTAGTCAAAGATTGATATAGTGTGGAAACAGGCCCTTCGGCCCAACTTGCCCACACCAGCCAACGTCCCAGCTACACTAGTCCCACCTGCCCGCGTTTGGCCCATATCCTTCCAAACCTGTCCTATCCATGTTCCTATCTAACTGTTTCTTACTTGTTACTGATAGAGAATTACTGATAGCCACGAGTACAATATGGAGTTGAGGGAAGAGCTGGGAAAGGTGGAAAAATCAACTTTGCTTCAAACCGGGAATGGCAAACAACAAACTTGTGCAAGGCCAAGATAACTGCGGTTAGTCCTCACACTGGTGCAGTCTGTGGGAGCTTGGTCCGAGCTTGTCACGCTACGCCGCTATTTCTGAAATGTCCTTTGGTGAATAACAAGAGGCGGAGAGATTCCCCCTGACTAGCAATGATGGGAAACAAAGGCAGCTAAGTACTGGTGGAACATTTCCAACCCTCACTATCTTAATGATACTCCTTGTCCAAATCTACTCCTTTCATCAGTTTTTCCACCACAGTCTGCGAAATGTGGATGCCAGGACAATGATACACACAGCCATATCTTATCTTGCCCTGTAACCAAGTGCCAATAACATTCTCTCCCTCACAGGCCAGCTCTCTCTCTCTCTCTCTCTCTCTCCCCCCTCTTTCTCTGTCTCTCTGTCTCTCTGTCTCACTCACACTCTGTCTCTCTCTCTCTCCCCCCCTCACACTCTCTCTCTCTCACCCCCCCCCCCTCACCATCTCTCTGTCTCTCATTCTCTCTGAGAGGCTGCAGAATATGTGGACATTGTGCTGAGCAGGGCTGCCCACTGTGTTAATGGAGGGGAGGGGGGTTGTTTCTGCAATTCAACTCGGCCCTAACCCGCACCACCCTTGACCACTGGTGGACGGGGAGCACACTCGCGGATTCAATCATGCACACACTTACACACACACACACACACTCACACACACACTCTCACACACTTACACACACACACACACACACACACACACACACACTCACACACACACACACACTCACACACACACACACACTCTCACACACACACACACTCACACACACACACACACACACACACTTGCACAAACACACTCACACGCTCTCACATTCACATGCACACGCTCACACATACACACATACTCTCACACACACTCACGCACACTCACATACATTCACACACTCATGCACACACTCATTCTCACACACTCTCATGCACATTCTCGCACACTCACAAGTGCACTTACTCACACACCCGCACACCCCCACACGCGCACACACACACTCTCACACTCACACTCACACACACACACTCTCTCACTCACACACTCACACACACACACTCTCTCACTCACACACACTCACACACACACACACACACACACACACACACACACACACACACACACTGAAAACACAACAGGGTGTGACAGAGCGGGGTAAGGGAGGGGGGTAAACATTAAGAGCCGCTGTTGTGTACTGTATTGTGAGCAGACACTGTGAGTGAGGCTGGAGTGGGAGTCAGCGTGGCAACGCTCCAATCCAACTCTTATCAGGACAGCATTCTGTTGCTCAACTAAATACATTGGAACACAATTTCGGAAGTAGTTAAATCCCTTTTCCTGCAGTCCTCCTCCTCCTCCTCCTCCTCCTCTCCTCCCTGCCCCGTGCACTAATATAGCCTGACCTTGATGTAAACTCCGGAATGCAAAGGCTGCAAACGCATTTTCCCTGCATCCAAACAACTAAAAACGAGTTATAAAGACTGTGGGTTTTTTTTAACAGATTCCCCCGTTTGAGCCCGGGCGAGAAACAGCGTTTAGTTCTCAGCATGGGCCTGGGGAGCTCCACGTTTGTGTAAAAATGACTTTTGTTTCTTCCCGCTTGTGTGCGATCAAAGAGTCGACTCGCAGAGCCCTGCATTCACACACTCTCTCTCGAGCAGCCAGAGAGAGAGGGGGGGGCAGGCACAGCTGGAGGTGACTGGAAAGATCCAAGCCGCTTGTTAGCATTTGCAAAGGTTCCTGCAGGAAACATTTCCATTCAAAACGGCAGGAGAACTACTTTCACCGTCAGTGAATCAAGGGGGAAAAACTCGGGAGGATCCGTGAGTAAGTCGGAAAAGTGGGACGGGGGCTTCAAGGAATTCTCCCCAGTTTTCCCCTTGATTCAAAAAACCCCTGTCCCACGGTACGAGTTCATTCCAAGAGTTCTCCCGAGTTTGCCCTGTGTCCTAACACCAACACCGGGTCAGGCAGCATCTGTGGAGAACATGGATAGGTGACGTTTCACAGAGTGCTGGAGTAACTCAGCGGGTGCAGCAGCATCTATGGAGCTAAGGAAATAGGCAACGTTTCGGGCCGAAACCCTTCCGGGTTTCGGCCCGAAACGTTGCCTATTTCCAGAAGGGTTTCGGCCCGAAACGTTGCCTATTTCCTTAGCTCCACAGATGCTGCTGCACCATAACTCAGCGGGAACATGGATAGGTGCGTTTCACAGAGTGCTGGAGTAACTCAGCGGGTCAGGCAGCATCTGTGGAGAACATGGATAATTGAAGTTTTGGGTTGGAACATCACTTCAGACTTGAAACGTCACCTATCCATGTTCTCCACAGATGCTGCCTGACCCGCTGAGTTACTCCAGCACTCTGTGTCTATCTTCGCTATAAACCAGCATTTGAAGTTCCTAAAGACACATCATCTTGCGGTGAAGATGTTTTGTATTCGGTGTCAGGGCTTACGGGGAGAAGGCAGGACAACGTACCTCGGTGACTGCCAATCACCCCCCCCCCCCCCGGACACTTATTATCACTTATTATTATTTATTCAAATCATATGCTATGTCGCTCTTCCAGGGAGATGCTAAATGCATTTCGTTGTCTCTGTATTGTACACTGACAATGACAATTAAAATTGAATCTGAATCAGAATCTGAGAATGGGGCTAGGAGGGAGAGATAGATAAGCCATGATTGAATGGCGGTGTAGACTTGATGGGCCGAATGGCCTAATTCTACTCCGATCACTCATGACCTTATGATCTGGAGGTTTGGCGAATCGTCCGATCAGCTGAGAAGGTTATTGGCTGCAACCTTCCCTCCATTGACGAACTGTACACTGCAAGGGCCAGGAAGCGAGCAGGCAAGATCATCTCTGACCCCTCTCACCCTGGCCACAAACTCTTTGAATCACTTCCCTCTGGAAGGCGACTCCGGACTGTCAAAGCTGCCACAGCCAGACATAAAAACAGTTTTTATCCACGAGTGTACACAAAATTGCTGGGGAAACTCAGCGGGTGCAGCAGCATCTATGGAGCGAAGGAAATAGGCGACGTTTCGGGCCGAAACCCTTCTTCTTGAAAGTATCCAGAGAACCGGCTTCCACCGCCCTCTGAGGCAGAGTAATCCACAGACTCACAACTCTCTGTGAGAAAAAGTGTAACCTCATCTCCGTTCTAAATGGCTTACCCCTTATTCTTCAACTTTGGCCCCTGGTTCTGGACTCCCTCAACATCAGGGACATGTTTCCTGCCTCTAGCGTGTCCAAACCCTTAATAATCTTATATATTTCTATGACACCCTCTCATCCTTCTAAACTCCAGAGTGTACAAGCACAGCCGCTCCATTCTCTCAGCACCGGGAATTAACCTGGTGAACCTACGCTGCACTCCCTCAATAGCAAGAATGTCCTTCCTCAAATTCGGAGACCAAAACAGTACACAATACTCCAGGTGTGATCTCACTAGGGCCCTGTACAACTGCCGAAGGACCTCTTTGGATCAGCCATGTTCACATTGAATGGCGGTGCTGGCTAGAAGGGCCAAATAGCCTACTCCTGCACCTATTGTCTATTGTCTTTGCTCCTATACTCAACTCCTCTTGTTATGAAGGCCAAAATGCCATTCGCTTTCTTCACTGCCTGCTGTTACCTGCATGCTTACACTTTCAGTGTTTAAGAGGGAACTGCAGATGCTGGAAAATCGAAGGTAGACAAAAATGCTGGAGAAACTCAGCGGGTGCAGCAGCATCTATGGAGCGAAGGAAATAGGCAACGTTTCGGGCCGAAACCCAAGGGGAAATAGGCAACGTTTCGGGCCGAAACCCAAGGGGTTTCGGCCCGAAACGTTACCTATTTCCTTTGCTCCATAGATGCTGCTGCACCCGCTGAGTAACTCAACGGAACGGGCAGCATCTCTGGAGAGAAGGAATGGGTGACGTTTCGGGTCGAGACCCTTTCTTCAGACAATATACCCTATCTGAGATGCTTGTGGAAGATGTATCCATTTTTAGTTGACATTTTTATAGTTTGGGAAAAAGGCCCTTCGGCCCGCCGAGCCAAGACTGACCAGCGACCAACACCACCTGACACACACTAGGGACAACGCACATTTACACCAAGCCAATTAACCTACAAACCTGCACCTCTTTGGAGTGTGGGAGGAAACCGAAGATCTCGGAGAAAACCCACGCAGGTGAAGGGGAGAACGTATGTATCTGAATGCTTGTGTATGTTTGTCTACCTGCTTATTTTCAGTGACTGATGAACAAGGACCCCCAGATCCCTTTTCCCAACTTGACACCGTTCAGATAATGATCAGCCTTCCTGTTTTTTCGCCACCAAAGTGGATAACCTCACATTAATCCACATTAAACTGCATCGTCGGCCATCCCGCTGAGTTACTCCAGCAGTCTGTGACTGCCTTTTCTCGCACCTGCCTCCCCCGCCTCATCACAAGACTGGAAACGGAACATAATGTCACTCAGGTGCGTGTGTGTGTGTGTCTTCATTTACTGTGGACCGCAGGACTTGCGGGGACTGCCACCAAGCTAATCTCATTACCGCTGTCAGGCACCGAAGCTGCGTTAAACTTAGAGAGAAATAAAACAGATATAATGACTACTGCCTGACACATAGCAGTCATTTAAATTACCCTCACCTCACACCTTCCCACCCTGCGGAACAAACTGGGCTCGCGGGTCCCTAAAGCCATGGAGTTGGAAGGGGGTCCAAATCTATGTGTTATTCACAAAAACGCCACAGGGATAAAGACAGGAGTAGACCATTAGTGCTAATGCCTGCCTACTCCACCACAATAGTCTGTCAGGGTGGAGATAGACACAGAATAAAACGCTGGAGTAACTCAACGGGTCAGACGGCATCTCTGGAGAGAAGGAATGGAAATATAGAAACATAGACAATAGGTGCAGGAGTCGGCCATTCGGCCCGTCGAGCCAGCACCTCAGTTCAATATGATCATGGCTGATCATCCAAAATCAGTACCCCGTTCCTGTTTTCTCCCCATATCAATAGACAATAGGTGCAGGAGTAGGCCATTCGGCCCGTCGAGCCAGCACCGCCATTCAATGTGATCATGGCTGATCATCCCCAATCAGTACCCCATTCCTGCCTTCTCCCCATATCCCTTGATTCTGTTAGCCCTAAGAGCTATATCTAACTCTCTCTTGAAAACATCCAGTGAATCGGCCTCCACTGCCTTCTGTGGCAGAGAATTCCACAGATTCACAACTCTCTGGGTGGAAAAGATATTCTCTCAACTCAGTCCTAAATGGCCGACCCCTTATTCGTAAACTGTGTGACCTCTGGTTCTGGACTCCCCCCAACATGGGGAACATTTTTCCTGCATCTAGCGTGTCCAATCCCTTAAGAAATTTATATGTTTCTCTAAGATTCCCTCTCATCCTTCTAAACTGCAGGGAATACAAGCCGAGACATATAGGTGACGTTTCGGGTCGAGACCCTTCTTCAGACCCCGATGAGGTGGAGGCCGAAAAGTTGGTTCTTCCAGCTGACAAACCCAGAACCAGAGGCCACAGACTCGGGCCAAGGGATCGAGCATTGAAGATTAAATCTGGGAGAAATCTGGTGTTCACTGATTATCAGTTTATCAGCGGGTGAGGCAGCCTCTATGGAGCGAAGGAATAGGCGGCATTTCGGGTCGAGACCCAGTCTGAAGAAGGGTTTCGACCCGAAACGTCGCCTATTCCTTCGTTCCATAGATGCTGCCTCACCCGCTGAGTTTCTCCAGCATTTTTGTCTACCTTCGATTTTCCAGCATCTGCAGTTTTCTTTTTTAAACAGGTTTAGTTTATCAGTTCAGTTCATCATCTATTGAAAAGCTTTTGTTGCGTGCTAACCAGTCAGCGGAAAGACAATTCATGATTACAATCGAGCCGTGACTAGGTACATGGTAATGGAATGATGTTCAGTGCAAGGTAAAGCCAGCAAAGTTCGATCGAAGATAGTCTGAGGGCCACCAATGGCACTCGGAGAATGGGGTTAGGAGGGAGAGATAGATCAGCCATGATTGAATGACGGAGTAGACTTTATGGGCCGAATGGCCTAATTCTGCTCCTATCATTTATGAACAGAGTGCTGGAGGAACCCAGTGGGTCAGGCAGCATCCGTGGATGCTTCAGTATATCCAACATGTGGACCAGACTCAGACTTTAGACCTTATCATTGTAAACAGTGTCAAAATATGGCCACTGTTTTTAGTTTAGTTTAGAGATACAGCGTGGAAACAGGCCCTTCAGCCCCACCGAGTCCGTGCCGACCAGCGATCCCCGCACACTAACACTATCCGACACGTACTAGGGACAACATACATTTATAACAAGCCAAATAACTTACAAATTTGTAAGTCTATGGAGTGTGGGAGGAAACCGAGGAACTTAGAGAAAACCCACGCAGGTGACGGGGAGAACGTACAAACTCCGTACAGACAGCACCCGTAATCAGGATGGAACCCGGGTCTCCGGCGCTGTGAGGCAGCAGCTCTACCTTACGGTGTAGTCGGCAAGGTGGCGCAGCAGTAGAGTTGCTGCCTCACAGCTCCAGAGACCCGGGTTCAATCCTGACTACAGGCACTGTCGGTACAGAGTTTGTACGTTCTCCCCGTGACCTGCGTGGGTTTTCTCCGGGTGCTCCAGTTTCCTCCCACACTCCAGAGACGTACATGTTTGTAGGCTAATTGGCTTGGTGTGTGTGGGATAGTGTCAGTGCGCGGGGATCGCTGGTCGGCGCGGACCCGGTGGGCCGAAGGGCCTGCATCTCTGAACTAAACTAAAAACACTAAAAGAGGTTTCACCAAATCTGGTATAATAGTCCCGACGTTCGAAAGACCAGCGAACGGAGAAGATCCACATGTACTGTCAATGTGCTACATTTTCTTTGATGTTGTTTGAATTCTGCGCCAGTACGGGTTCCCTGAAGATTACGAAATGTAAAGCAGGCTACAAAGACTGTAGGTATGTTGTATTTTCAAATTCACTTTGGTGTGACTTTTAATCCACAATAGCTTTCATTATGCATGTCCGTCTCTCGTACACCTAGCCATCAGTCTGCTTATTTTTGAAGTGAGATCGAGACTGGCCGAGCTGAATCCTACGCTGATCCAGTCCTGTTTTACCTGCTAATTGCGCATCTATCCCGGGTCCCCTACAGACTTGAAGTCCCCACAGACTCGGGCCAGCCGGCTTCCAGCTGTGGCAGGAGCAGTGCGGAGAATTGCCTTTCAATGTTCTTTGCTCAAATAGGCAGTAATTACAAGCTTAAAGAGGTTTACTGGCCCAGCAAACGACATAATCACCTCTGAATTAGCCCCTGATCATCAGTTGCAGTCCACCAAGTCCCAGCTAGCGGCTTCATGTGGCAGTGAGTGGGAGGGAACCTGTTTAGATTCGATTAGTCTCACCTGTACCGAGGTACAATAGACAGTAGACAATAGACAATAGGTGCAGGAGGTGTAGGCCATTCGGCCCTTCCAGCCAGCACTGCCATTCAATGTGATCATGGCTGATCATCCACAATCAGTACCCCGTTCCTGCCTTCTCCCCATATCCCCCTGACTCCGCTATCTTTAAGAGCCCTATCTAGCTCTCTCTTGAAAGCATCCAGAGAACCGGCCTCCACCTGAGGCAGAGAATTCCACAGACTCACCACTCTCTGTGTGAAAAAGTGTTTCCTCGTCTCCGTTCTAAATGGCTTGCCCCTTATTCTTAAACTGTGTGTGGCCCCTGGTTCTGGACTCCCCCAACATCGGGAACATACAAGAAAAGCATTTTGTTGCGCGCTAACCAGTCAGCGGAAAGACAATACATGATTACAATCGAGCCGTCCACAGTGTACAGATACATGATAAGGGAATAACGTTCAGTGCAAGATAAAGCCAGCAAAGTCCGATCAAGGATAGTCCGAGGGTCACCAATGAGGTAGATCGTAGTTTGGTGGATATTTTTAAAGCAGAGATAGATAGATTGTTGATTAGTGCGGGTGTCAGAGGTTGTGGGGAGAAGGCAGAAGAATGGGGTTAGGAGGGAGAGATAGATCAGCCATGATTGAATGAGAGAGGAGACTTGATGGGCCGAATGGCCTCATAACATCATACGATAGGGGCAGAATTCATCCCATCAAGTCTACTCCACCCATTATCTCAACACTATCTCCTAAAATTGTTCCATGGATTTATTTTAGTTATTTCCTAAGTGTTTCCCAATGTTGAGTTTAATTTTTGACCAAATGTTTTTAAATATTACTTGAGGTAGCAAATAAATAAATACAATAGATTTAGATAGACACAAAATGCTGGAGTAACTCAGCGGGACAGGCAGCATCTCTGGAGAGAAGGAATGGGTGACGTTTCGGGTCGAGACCCTCCTTGCTACTGAGGGAGTGCAGCGTCGGTTCACCAGGTCAATTCCCAGGATGGCGGGACCGACAAATGATGAAAGAATGGGTCGACTGGGCTTGTATTCTCTGGAATTTAGAAGGAATAGAGGGGATCTTATAGGAACATATAAAATTCTTCAGGGATCGGACAGGCTAGTTGCAGGAAACATGTTCCCCATGTTGGGGGAGTCCAGAACCAGGGGTCACACAGTTTAAGAATAAGGGGTGGGCCATTTAGGGCTGAGATGAGGAAAAACATTTTTCACCCATAGTTGTAAATCCGTGGAATTCTCTGCCACAGAAGGCAGTGGAGGCCAATTCACTGGATGATTTCAAGAGAGAGTTCCTAAAGATAGCGGAGTCAGGGGATATGGGGGGAGAAGGCAGGAACGGGGTACTGATTGTGGATGATCAGCCATGATCACATTGAATGTCGGTGCTGGCTAGAAGGGCCGAATGGCCTACTCCTGCACCTATTGTCTATTGATATGGAGAGAAGGCAGGAACTGGGTCATGATTGGGGATGATCAGCCATGATCACATTAAATAGCTCAAAGGGCCAAATAGCCTACTCCTGCACCTATTGTCTATTGTCTATTGTCTATTGTCTTTGCTCCTATACTCAACTCCTCTTGTTATAAAGGCCAACATGCCATTCGCTTTCTTCACTGCCTGCTGTACCTGCATGCTTACACTTTCAGTGTTTAAGAAGGAACTGCAGATGCTGGAAAATCGAAGGTAGACAAAAGTGCTGGAGAAACTCAGCGGGTGCAGCAGCATCTATGGAGCGAAGGAAATAGGCAACGTTTCGGGCCAAAACCCAAGGGGAAATAGGCAACGTTTCGGGCCGAAACCCAAGGGGAAATAGGCAACGTTTCGGGCCGAAACCCAAGGGGTTTCGGCCCGAAACGTTACCTATTTCCTTTGCTCCATAGATGCACGCTGAGTTTCTCCAGCAATTTTGTCTACCTGCTTATTTTCAGTGACTGATGAACAAGGACCCCCAGATCCCTTTTCCCAACTTGACGAAACGTTGCCTATTTCCTTCCGAGAATCGGCCCATTCAACGTTGCCTATTTCCTTCCGAGATTCGGCCCATTCAACGTCGCCTATTTCCTTCGCTCCATAGATGCTGCTGCACCCGCTGAGTTTCTCCAGCACTTTTGTCTACCCGTCAGACAAGCGATTGACGATGTTTCCACTGCAAGGTACGGGCCTACGACGCACCGAGACTCCAAAGCGGAGCTCACACTGAATGAACGGAGTCAGCTGTGGCTTTAACTGGTGGCTTCTCCAAGAAGTAACTCGTTAAATCCATTGCGTTTTTACAGTTTGGACGCAAGCCCAACCCAAGCGACGATTTGCGTGCAAGCCTCTACTCCTCCAGCCACATTTGTTATTTTAACGATGATCGCGAAACGTTATTCCCTTGCCCTGTATCTGTGCAACTGTAAAACAGCTGGGTTGTGATCATGTGTTGTCTTCCTGCTGACTGGTTCAGCACGCAACAAAAAGCTTTTCGCTGTTCCTCGGTACACGTGACAATAAACTAAACTGAGCTGAACTGAAAGCTGAACTGAAAGGCCTCGTACTATCAGCCTTTCCAACGATGGTGAAGCAAAGAGATTTTATGACCATACCATACCAATTTGACATGCCAGATGCTCTCCACGGTGCAACAGTGCAGCACGGTGGCGCAGCGGTAGAAACATAGGCGCAGGAGTAGGCCATTCGGCCCTTCGAGCCAGCACCGCCATTCAATGTGATCATGGCTGATCATCCACAATCAGTACCCTTTTCCTGCTTTCTCCTCAAATCCCTTGATTCCATTAGCCCTAAGAGCGAATTCTAACTCTCTCTACCCACTACATTCCATGGCAGAGAATTCCACAGATTCACAACTCTCTGGGTGAAAAAGCTTTTCTTCATCTCAGTCCTAAATGGCCAACCCCTTATTCTTAAACTGTTTGACCCCTGGTTCTGTACTCCCCCAACATGGGGAACATTTTTCCTGCATCCAGCCTGTCCAATCCCTTAAGAATTGTATATGTTTCTACAACATCCGGTCCCATCCTTCTAAATTAATTCCCGGGATGGCGGGACTGTCATATGTTGAGAGAATGGAGCGACTGGGCTTGTACACTCTGGAATTTAGAGGGATGAGAGGAAATCTTATTGAAACATATGTGATTTTTAAGGGTTTGGACACACTAGAGGCAGGAAACATGTTCCCGATGTTGGGGGAGTCCAGAACCTGGAGCCACACACAGTTTAAGAATAAGGGGTGAGCCATTTAGAACGGAGACGAGGAAACACTTTTCCACCCAGAGAGTTGTGAGTCTGTGGAATTCTCTGCCTCAGAGGGCGGTGGAGGCCGGTTCTCTGGATAGTTTCAAGAGAGGGCTCTTAAAAATAGCGGAGTCAGGGGATATGGGGAGAAGGCAGGAACGGGGTACTGATTGGGGATGATCAGTCATGATCACATTGAATGGCGGTGCTGGCTCGAAGGGCCGAATGGCCTACTCCTGCACCTATTGTCTATTGTCCAATTCCAGTGAAAATAAACCCAGTTAATCCATTATAAGCCCAGTATCCTAAAGCACAGTCACAAATGAACCTTCACAATCCGTGTAAACAAGTTTGCCAATACAATTGCCTTAACCCTGTTGGTACATTTCAGAATTTTCACAATCTCAAACCCAGGAGGGGAAAAAAATAAAGTATTAAAATTGAAACAAATCCAAGGCTTGAACCATAGTGTTAGTTAGTGGAGACAGTTCATTTAGTGGCAATTTGCCACTGTCATGTGAACCCAGTCTGATTAATGGGAGCTAAAGAACTTTCATCATGAGATTCAATGGCTCGTCATCTGGTGAACTTCTCAGAGTAACATACCCCCAACTACAATAAAAGCAGCAACAGGGAATTCCAACAGGTCGGTTTCAAAACACCTTCATGAACTAGGGCTTCACAGTGGCGCAGCGGTAGAGTTGCTGCCTCACGGCGCCGGAGACCCGGGTTCGATCCCGACTACGGGTGCTGTCTGTACGGAGTTTGCACGTTCTCCCCGTGACCTGCGTGGGTTTTCTCCGGGTGCTTCGGTTTCCTCCCACACTCCAAAGACGTGCTGGTTTGTAGGTTAATTGGCTTGGTATAAATGTAAAAGAAATTGCCCCTATAGTGTGGGACAGCGTTGGTGTGCAGGGATCGCTGGTCAGCGCGGACTCGGTGGGCTGAAGGGCCTGTTAACGTGCTGTATATCTAAACTAAACTAAACTTTAGTTTCGACATGCAAAGGAAAAACTTGCAAAATGTTTGGTTTATTCCCTTATCATGTATCTGTACACTGTAGACGGCTCGATTGTAATCATGTATTGTCTTTCCGCTAACTGGTTAGCGCGCAACAAAAGCTTTTCACTGTACCTCGGTACACGTGACAATAAGCTGAACGCTAAACGACCCAAAACGTCACCTATTTCCTTCGCTCCATAGATGCTGCCTCACCCGCTGAGTTTCTCCTGCATTTTTTGTCTACCTTCAATTTTTCCAGCATCTGCAGTTCCTTCTTAAACAAATGTTTCAGAACAAGATAGAAACAAAATGCTGGAGTAACTCAGCGGGTCAGGCAGCATCTCTGGAGAGAAGGAATGGATGATGTTTCGTGTCTGAAGAAGGGTCTAGACTTGAAACGTCACCTATTCTTTCTCTCCTGAGATGCTGCCTGACCTGCTGAGTTACTCCAGCACTCTGTGAAATGTCACCTATCCATGTTCTCCACAGATGCTGCCTGACCCGCTGAGTTATTCCAGCACTCTGTGAAACGTCACCTATCCATGTTCTCCACAGATGCTGCCTGACCCGCTGAGTTATGGTGCAGCAGCATCTATGGAGCGAAGGAAATAGGCAACGTTTCGGGCCGAAACCCTTCTGGAAATAGGCAACGTTTCGGGCCGAAACCCTTCCGGGTTTCGGCCCGAAACGTTGCCTATTTCCTTAGCTCCATAGATGCTGCTGCACCCACTGAGTTACTCCAGCACTCTGTGAAACGTCACCTATCCATGTTCTCCACAGATGCTGCCTGACCCGCTGAGTTACTCCAGCACTCTGTGAAACATCACCTATCCATGTTCTCCACAGATGCTGCCTGACCTGCTGAGTTACTCCAGCACTCTGTGAAACGTCACCTATCCATGTTCTCCACAGATGCTGCCTGACCCGCTGAGTTACTCCAGCACTCTGTGAAACGTCACCTATCCATGTTCTCCACAGATGCTGCCTGAACCGCTGAGTTACTCCAGCACTCTGTGAAACGTCACCTATCCATGTTCTCCACAGATGCTGCCTGACCCGCTGAGTTACTCCAGCACTCTGTGTCTATCCTCTGTTTAAACCAGCATCTGCGGTACTTTCCCACATGTTTCAGAACTGAATTAGCTTCTGTCCTGAGCACTTGTGAACAAGAGCAGATATTGAAGGATAAAGCAAGCCGTGATATTCGCTGTTACAGAAGCAATTGAACAGCACCCTCTCCACCATGTGCAAACGTGACATTCTGGATCAAATGTGGTCGACTCTTCACTGCCTCTTCCATTCAGGGTTAATTAGGGATGGACACTAGCCCAAGGCATGGCTGGTGGGGTCCACATCCCAGACTTGAAGGCACTGCTGTAAAATCCATTCGCCAGGCTGACAGGCAGGCACCAGATCGCCACAATCCCATCCTTTATTGCGTCAAGCTTAGTTTTTAGTTTAGTTTAGTTGAGAGATACAGCGCGGGAACAGGCCCTTCGGCCCACCGAGTCCACGCTAACACTACCGCGAGCAACGCACACTAACACTATCCTACACACACACTAGGGACAATTTACACTTACACCAAGCCAATTAATCTACAAACCTGCACGTTTTTGGAGTGTGGGAGGAAACCGAAGATCTCAGAGAAAGCCCACGCAGGTCACGAGGGGAACGTACAAACTCCGTACAGACAAGCACCTTACAGCGCCAGAGACCCGGGTTCGATGCCGACTATGGGTGCTGTCTGTAGTGCCCAGGTCACAAAAACAAATTGAAAAAAAATACGCCTGCGGGCCGATTGATTTCGGGTTAGGGGCCGGATTCGGCCATTGGGCCATAGGTTGCTGTCCCCTGTCCTAGATGTCACGGCTCTTTGCGTGCCCCCCCCATGTTTTAAAAGCAATTTCCGCCCATGAGCAGATATTGATTGACTGACTGTGGAATTCTCTGCCTCAGAGGGCGGTGGAGGCCGGTTCTCTGGATGCTTTCAAGAGAGAGCTAGATAGGGCTCTTAAAGATAGCGGAGTCAGGGGATATGGAGAGAAGGCAGGAACGGGGTACTGATTGGGGATGATCAGCCATGATCACATTGAATGGCGGTGCTGGCTCGAAGGGCCGAATGGCCTACTCCTGCACCTATTGTCTATTGTCTATTGATTGATGGAAAGATGCAGCGCGGAAACAGGCCCTTCGGCCCACCTAATCCACGCTGACCATCGATCACCCGCTCACACTAGTTCTATGTTATCCCACTCTCTCATCCACTCCCTACACACTAGGGGGCAACTTACGGAGGGGCCGATTAACCTACAAACCCGCACGTCTTTGGGATGTGGGAGGAAACCGGAGCACCCGGTGGAAACCTGCGCAGGTCACAGGGAGAACGTGCAAACTCCACGCAGACAGCACCCGAGGTACGGATCGAACCGGCGAGGCAGCAGTTCCACCCGCTGTTTCGTTTGCTCAGGATTATGCAAATAGTATTAACTACTTCTCATCCAGTTGTTGGTCACTGCGTATGGATTATTAAAATATTCAGCACTAACTCTGTTTAACAGTGGCGCTGCTGGCATAAGTTTCACATTTTGGGACGTGAGAATTCATGGCTGCTTTTCCAATAATTTTCCATTCATTCATTTGAACGGGAACAAGTCCAGATGCATCTTCTGCGGTCGGCAGCAGATGGACTGGAAATCGACTTTCGACTCTAGAGATGCAGCGTGGAAACAGGCCCTTTGGCCCAGCGAGTCTGTGCTGACCAGCGATCACCCCCATACACTATCCTGCGCACACTAGGGACAATTTATAAATTTTACCGAAGCCAATTAATCTACAAGCTACAGCGGTGAGACCAAGCGTAGGCTTGGCGATCGATTCGCCGAACACCTCCGCTCGGTCCGCAATAACCAACCTGATCTCCCGGTGGCTCAGCACTTCAACTCCCCCTCCCATTGCAAATCCGCCCGTTCTGTCCTGGGCCTCCTCCATGGCCAGAGTGAGTCCCACCGCAAATTGGAGGAGCAGCACCCCATATTCCGCTTGGGCAGTCTGCACCCCAGTGGCATGAACATTGACTTCTCCAATTCTTGTATATACTTATGGCACTTATGACAACGAATTCCAAATGTAGAACTTTTCAAGAAGGTTCAATTCAAACTTTAACAAAGGCAAGAAACAGATTGATCCAGAATTTTTTTTTCCCAAAAAAGGAAAATAATTCAAAAGTGACGGAACACTCAAAAGTTAGATGTTTATGTTAAAGAACTTTCCCATTCAACCAAAGAGTTACAGAGGCTAGCAAAATGATTCCCACGCTGACCTTTCTGTCCTGGGCCTCCTCCATTGTCAGAGTGAGGCCCAGCGCAAATTGGTGGAACAGTATCTCATCTTTCGCTTGGGCAGCTTACACCCCAGCGGTATGAATATTGATTGAGCTCACTTCAATTAACCCTTGCCTTCCCTCTCTCTCCGTCCCCCCTTCCCACCTCCCCCAAACTTGTACCAGTTTCAAAGTCATCTCGTTGAGTCTCATGTTTAAGAAGGAACTGCAGATGCTGGAAAAATCGAAGGTGGATAAAATGGCTGGAGAAACTCACCAGGTGAGGCAGCATCTATGGAGCGAAGGAATAGGTGACGTTTCAGGTCGAGACCCTTCTTTCGTTGAGTTTCATTGTCCGAATCTCGTTTAAACCTAGCCTGTCTCCTCTATCATCGTTATTTGTCCGCATCTTTCATCCATTTGTTCCGCATCTCTCTTCATCACCGTCCATATCTCTCCTTTCCCTCTCCCCTGACTCTCAGTCTGAGGAAGGGTCTCGACCCGAAACGCCACCCCTTCCTTCTCTCCAGAGATGCTGCCCGTCCCGCTGAGTTACTCCAGCATTTTTTTGTATTTATCTTAAGCAGATGAGGACAGGAAGAATGGTTGGACTGGGATGGAAACCATTATAGGGGATAGGCAGATCGTTTAAACAGACCATTTTGGCAATTGCATTAATTTGGCTTGAGTGGGGGAGTGGGGTATTTGTGTGGGAAGGTGCTGAGATGGGGGGGTGGGGGAGCCCTATCATGAAAGAACCATTCTGATGATCATAAAGACCTTTTCCTGCTCTTTAAAGTTCTCCTCTCACATGTCACATTCTGTAAGTCAAAGAGACAACACAGGCTGAATAAGAATTACTTCAGGAATGAGCTGAAACATATACTTGGCAGTTCAGACCCAGGCTAAAATTGGGAACTGTTAACTGTGGCTGAGGGCTCTTGGAAAAGAACTGAAGAATATAAAGCTGTACTTCCTGAATTCCCCCAAAGATAGCCTAGTATAGTTACATTCTATCTATCTAGAAATTCTATCTAGTGTATTCAAACCATGCAGGGGAAGTCTGGGATAAAAGACTAGAGTATAACATCATGAGGCGGAAATAGGTAGAGTGATTGTACAGAGGCTTTAATGCAGGGCAGGGGAATCGAGAACCAGACGTCATAGTTTAGTTTAGAGATACAGCGCGGAAACAGGCCCTTCGGCCCATCGAGTCCGCGCTGACCAGCGATCCCTGCACACTAACACTATCCTACACACACTGGGGACAATTTGCATTTACACCAAGCCAATTAACCTACAAACCCGCAAGTCTTTGGAGTGTGGAACTGTGAAACGTCACCTATCCATGTTCCCCACAGATGCTGCCTGACCCGCTGAGTTACTCCAGCACTCTGTGAAACGTCACCTATCCATGTTCTCCACAGATGCTGCCTGACCCGCTGAGTTACTCCAGCACTCTGTGAAACGTCACCTTATCCATGTTCTCCACATATGCTGCCTGACCTGCTGAGTTACTCCAGCACTCTGTGAAACGTCACCTATCCATGTTCTCCACAGATGCTGCCTGACCCGCTGAGTTACTCCAGCACTCTGTGAAACGTCACCTATCCATGTTCTCCACAGATGCTGCCTGACCCGCTGAGTTACTCCAGCACTCTGTGAAACGTCACCTATCCATGTTCTCCACAGATGCTGCCTGACCCGCTGAGTTACTCCAGCACTCTGGGTCCTGATATTCAAGATGCTCTATATCCAGTGTCAGGTTGTGTTCCTGCATTTCACTGCACATCTCGTATGTGTATGTGACAAATAAACTTGACTTGACTTGACTTGACTTGCTAAACTATTCAGATTATTTTTACAATGCTTTATTTATCACATTTGCAAACATTCTGAATCAAGGTGGGAATTGAAAACTACTCATAATGTTGAATTGATTGAATATATATATTTTGTCCAGTTTGTCGAACAGCTCGGTGGTGCAGCGGTAGAGTTGCTGCCTCACAGCCCCAGCCCCGGGTTCGATCCCCACTACGGGTGCTGTCTGTACGGAGTTTGCACGATCTCCCCGTGACCTGCGTGGGTTTTCTCCGAGATCTTCGGTTTCCTCCCACACTCCAAAGACGTGCAGGTTTGTAGGTTAATCAGCTTTGATATAAACGTAATATTGTGCCTTGTGTATTTAATGTTTTATGTGTCATTCCTAAAGGGCCTGTCCCACTATACGCTATACACTATACCCAAGAGCTCTCCTGAGTTAAAAAAATCAAACTCATGGTAAGTACACAGAATGTACGTAGCGGGTACGTCGGAGCTCGGGGACGTTTCTTTGCGGCTCGTAACGCTAACGGCAGGTACTCAGGAAACCCGGTAAGCTCGTGAAGATTTTTCAACATGTTGAAAAATGTCCATGAGAGCCCCGAGTACTTATGAACGGCCATTACCGTAAATCTCCGAGTTCAAATCAGGGGAAACTGGGGAGAGCTCGAGGATTACCTCGTACAGTGGGACAGGGGCTTTACTGTCACTGTATGTCATGTTGTCACTGGCGGGCGGAGCACCAATGCAAATTCCTTGTATGTGACTACTTGGCCAATAAACTCATTAATTAATTCATTAGTGTGTGTGTGTGTGTGTAGGATAGTGTTATAGTGTGCGGGGGTTGCTGGTCGGCGCGGGCTCGGTGGGCCGAAGGGCCTGTTTCCGCGCTGTAAACTCAAGTCCAATGTTGTGTTCAGATGCATAAGCAAGTAATCACCATTTCACTCTTGGCTGCTTTAAGAAAGGTCTTGGGATAATTACAATGGGTTAGCAGTGTCTAAGCAAAAAAAAAAAAAATCCAGGGTAGAAAGAGCAAAGCAATGCAATGTGTGGCCATGTACCAGCTTCAATTCCCAGCGAGGTCATGTGCACAACATCTGTCAATCTGTCTCTACTCCCCGAGACTCAAACAGGCCTGTGCATGACTATTGATTCCTCCAACATTAGCTTTAATTTACTTAACCATCAAGGAATCCATCAGACAGCAAAGTGCAAGCAGCCCATTAACATGGCGTTTACCGGCAACCGCTTCTCCCTTCCTACGCTGCCTTCTTTTGGTAAATATACCCTTTCAAGAGTAGAAATGAACGAGAGAGCGTGCCCCCCGCCCCCCACACCTGTTTCTGCTCAATCACTGCTTCACAGAGGTACATGTAATCTGTTTAAGGGGAGAGTAAATATGGAGACAATACTACATGTGTGCTAAAGTGCTGGTTAAATTAGCCCCTAATTATGTTATAAGCGGCAGGCGATGTTCTCAGTTCAGATTTTACATGTGCCTTTTACTGATCTCAAAGCCTTGAGCGTGACTAATTCATGAGGTGGACCACTCGTTGCCTTTCATCTCAGGTTATCCTGCCATGGTATTTACAGGCGGACCAGGGCACTTTCAGCAGCTTGCTGGTTGTAGGGCTGGCTGCTGCTGGCTGGCTGCTGCTGCTGGTTGTAGGGCTGGCTGCTGCTGCTGCTGCTGCTGCTGGTTGTAGGGCTGGCTGCTGCTGCTGCTGCTGCTGCTGGTTGTAGGGCTGGCTGCTGCTGCTGTTGCTGCTACGAGCGTCCATGGCAGCGATCAGCAACTCCTGGCTTTGTCTAATTACCTCCTCACATCTTTCCACAAACCGCCTCTCAAACGCGCCTCGCCAGCTCAGGGAACCTGGGCCGGTCCTCCAGCAATTAATGCAACATGAAGCGGGGAAGCTGCCCGACGGGGCTAAACGGGGAGATGGGGTAAGACCGTTCGTTCACTCAAAGATTTCCCATAAAAAAAATTAAGAGTCTGGATGAGTTTAGTTTCTTTGTCACGGGCACCGAGGTACAGTGAAAAGCAGTTGTCGTGAAAAGCTACCCAGTCAATAGACAATAGGTGCAGGAGTAGAGGCCATTTGGCCCTTCGAGCCAGCACCGCCATTCAATGTGGTCATGGCTGATCATCCCCCAATCAGTACCCCGTTCCTGCCTTCTCCCCATATCCCCTGACTCCGCTATCTTTAAGAGCCCTATCTAGCTCTCTCTTGAAAAATCACGGCGCACAACCAACCCGCTCTCACAAACGAACCGTGGCGGTCACTGTGGCGCAGCGGTAGAGTTGCTGCCTCACAGCGCCGGAGACCCGGGATCGATCCCGACTACGGCCGCTGTCTGTACGGAGTTTGCACGTTCTCCCCGTGACCTGTGTGGGTTTTCTCCTGGGTGCTCTGGTTTCCTCCCACACTCCAAAGACGTACAGGTTTGTAGGTTAATTGGCTTGGTGTAAATGTAAAAATCGCCCCTAGTGTGTGTAGGATAGTGTTAGTGTGCGGGGATCGCTGGTCGGTGCGGGCTCGGTGAGATGAAGGGCCTGTTTCCGTGCTGTATCTCTAAACTAAACTAAACTAAAACTAAACTAAACTAAAACTAGACCAAACTAAACTAATCTAAACGGCAGTCACACAAATCAGGGCGACTTTTAACGTGGACTTTTATTTCAGGCTATAAATATTAGTGCAGAGACTTCACAAGTCTAGAGGTGTTATTAAGACAAAGGAGATGGTTACTGTCACAGATTTACACCTGCATGAGGCACAAGGGTCTTTAGTTGCCACACGGAACAACTCAAAGGAGGGCCCCGACGTCTCAAATCACCGGCAAGGCTATAATTTCCAGCTTAATCTGCTTTCATTAGCTCTGGCAGAATGAAGGGGAAGTTGAAAACGTTGCACGCCACGACAAAGACTGTCGCTTTCATCCCCCGTAACAAAACAGCCCGGACGAGAAATATCTCGCAAAGCAACTTGACTCTGTATCGCGTCCACTGCAGGACATGAAGACTGCCTGCTGCCGCTGCGGTTTTAAGCACCACCTCACTCGCAAACCACCGGAGGTCCAATTTGCCACAGTGTTTGGTTACAGAGCCTTTCCAGTTTTAACACATCTGCTAACTAGGATGAAGTGTCGCATGCCATTTCACACTTGCTCTGCAGCCCTGGATGATGGGAGAGAAGCACTTGGAATTTTAAAGTGCTTCTCATGACCTTAGACCACCCCAAAACATTCTTCCCCAATGCAGTCTTCCCAAATTGTAGACTGCTGCAGCATCGGCACCAAGGTGCATTGTCGGGCACCGCAAGTTGCCGTAGTTAGTTGTGTGATCAATACCTAATATTCAACATATTGTCTTTAGCTTAGTTTAGAGATACAGCGCGGAAACAGGCCCTTCGGCCCAACGGGTCCGCGCCGACCTGCGATCCCCGCACACTAATGCCCCTGTCCCACTTAGGAAACCTGAACGGAAACCTCTGGAGACTTTGCGCCCCACCCAAGGTTTCCGTGCGGTTCCCGGAGGTTTTTGTCAGTCTCCCGACCTGCTTCCACTACCTGCAACCTCCGGCAAACACCTGCAACCTCCGGGAACCGCACGGAAACCTTGGGTGGGGCGCAAAGTCTCCAGAGGTTTCCGTTCAGGCTTCCTAAGTGGGACAGGGGCATAACACCATCCTACACACACACTAGCGACAATGTTTACATTTACACCAAGCCAATTAACCTGCAAACCTGCGCGTCTTTGGAGTGTGGGAGGAAACCGGAGATCTCGGAGAAAACTCACGCAGGTCACGGGGAGAACGTACAAACTCCGTACGTCTTGTATACCCAAGGTATGCGAATAGTCACCACATAAGGGGCGTTGATAAAGTTACAAGGGAATACACAGTATCCATGCTACATCCCCCTTTGTTCTCCCCCCCCCCCCCCCCCCCATCCTCACTGTGCCCGTCCCCCACGCTGGGTCCTCCATTGTTCTCCAGTCTTTGACATTTCCACCCTGGGAAAGAGGTTCTGACTGTCTACCATCTCTGTGCCGCTGAGCTGAGGTTGAAGCAAGTTGTCCTTGGCTTTGAGGGACAACCTTGTTCAAAGTACTATTGATACAGAATCATTATGTATCATAACAAGAACTTTAATTAGAATACATACAGAGACCATCGAAATGGGGACTGCAGGCTCGGAGTCGTGAGTTGAACTAGCATGGCTGCACGCATGCTATTAGTTGGTAGTGTGGAAAACTTGACATGGATTATGCAGTCTATAATTTTGTTCAGACCGTAAGGTCTGAATGACAATAAAGGATTTATCTATCTATCTATCTATCTATCTATCTATCTATCTATCTATCTATCTATCTATCTATCTATCTATCTATCTATCTATCTATCTATCTATCTATCTATCTATCTATCTATCTATCTATCTATCTATCTATCTATCTATCTATCTATCTATCTATCTATCTATCTATCTATCTATCTATCTATCTATCTAGTCAGCAGCAAAACCAGATACGGATCAAATCAGCAATGCTGTTTGATCACCAATCATAAGATGGTTTTAGCAGCAATATCACAGCCGCTGTACATTAGTGCTATACACATAATTCCCATCAGTAGCTGGAGGCACTTCAGTGTTAATGCAGTATCGTTACATTGGTAGATCCGCTGCCTCAGAGCGCCAGGGACCCAAGTTCAATCCTGACCTCTGTGTGGAGTTTGCAAGTCAAGTCAAGTCTATTTGTCACATACACATACGAGATGTGCAGTGGAATGAAAAGTGGCAATGCTCGTGGACTTTGTGCAAAAAGACAAACAAACAAACAACCAAACAAACTACAAACAGAATCACATATTCTTTTACATATTAAATATTGTGGGCGGAAGGAAAAACGTTCAGTAAAGTTAGTCCCTGGTGAGATAGGAGTTTACAGTACGAATGGCCTCTGGGAAGAAACTCCTTCTCAACCTCTCCGTTCTCACCGCATGGCAACGGAGGCGTTTGCCTGACCGTAGCAGCTGGAACAGTCCGTTGCAGGGGTGGAAGGGGTCTCTCGTGATATTGTTGGCTCTGGAGTTGCACCTCCTGATGTATAGTTCCTGCAGAGGGGCGATTGAAGTTCCCATAGTGCGTTCGGCCGAACACACTACTCTCTGCAGAGCCTTCTTGTCCTGGGCAGAGCAATTCCCAAACCAGATGGTAATATTTCCGGACAAGATGCTTTCCACCGCCGCTGCGTAGAAGCACTGGAGGATCCTCGGAGAGACTCTGAATTTCCTCAGTTGCCTGAGGTGGTAAAGGCGCTGCCTTGCCTTACTCACGT
This sequence comes from Amblyraja radiata, assembly GCF_010909765.2. NCBI lineage: Eukaryota > Metazoa > Chordata > Chondrichthyes > Rajiformes > Rajidae > Amblyraja > Amblyraja radiata. Next base: position 80,704,201 of record NC_045963.1, on the reverse strand, counting down.
TCTCCCCGTGACCGTGTGGGTTTCCTCCAGGTGCCCCCCTGGTTTCCTCCCACATTCTGTAAGACGTGCGGGTTTGTAGGTTAATCAGTGTGTCGGGATTGGATGAGAAAGCGGTATAACATAGAACTAGTGTGAAGGGGTGATCGCTGGTCAGGGTGGACTCGGTGGGGTGAAGGGCCTGTTTCCACGCTGTATCTCTAAACTAAACATTACTTTGAGGGAGGCAGCAGCTTTTAATATCTGGGGCGCTAAAGATAAGGGACAAAAATAATAATAACATCCAAGAGTAATTCTATGAGCTCATGAATCTGAGATGGCAACAATCCCTTTTGATCATGCACCCGTTCTTTCCTGGTGCTTAAGTAATCTTATCTTGCACTCTCAGCCGACCATGGAAATACAACAAGTTTGAATACACAGTATCAGTCAATACAGTGTTCTTTAAAGTTGGCCATTCCTTCCCCCTTGCATGCTTACTCTGGAACAAAGGCTTCACTTCAACTCCGCTAAGCCTTTCTGCCCACTGTACACATCAACCCCACCCAGTTGATCAATTTGTGTTGAAGCCTTGGTTGAAATCTCACATCCCATTTGGCAAACACACACTGTGCTAAGGTGCCAGGCAACTGCTCCCTGCCCTTCTGCAGTGAGCCACGCTAGACTCCCCTCATAGTGGCCACTGCTGAACTTTGTGGGGAGTTGGGGGGGGGGTGGTCAGATTCCTCACAGCGCCAGAGATCCTGGCCACGGCCACTATGAGTTTGCACATTCTCCCCGTGACCTGCGTGGGTTTTCTCTGGGTGCTCCGGTTTCCTCCCGCACTCCAAAGACGTACAGGTTTGTAGGGCTGATTGGCTTCTGTGAATTGTCCCCCAGTGTGTAGGATAGTGTACAGGTGTTCGCTGGCCAGCAAAGACTCGGCGGGCCGAAGGGCCTGTTTCCATGCTATGTCTCTAAACTAAACTAAACTGATTTTCTTTCAGGGGTCAAACAAGCTGGACATTCTGTACCGCAGCCTGGAGATGACATTTGCACAGTTTTGTCCAATAGTCTTTTTTTTAAGAGATACAGCACAGAAACAGGCCCTTCAGCCCACTGGGTCCGTGCAAAAACCAGCAATCCCCACACATTAACACTATCCTACACCCACTAGCGACAATTTTTACATATATACCAAGCCAACTCCAAACCTGTACGTCTTTGGAGTGTGGTAGGAAACGGAGCATCCAGGTCACGGGGAGAACGTACAAACTCAGTACAGACAGCGCTCGTAGTCGGGATCGAACCCAGGTCTCCGGCGCTGCTTTCGCTGTTAGGCAGCAACCCTACCGCTGCGACACCCTTAAATCTGAAGCAGGGTCTCGAGAGATACCTCCTCTGTGTGTAGGAAGGAACTGCAGATGCAGGTTTACTTTGAAGATAGAATGGAGATCCCCGTTCCACTTTACAAAATAATTGCTCCAGCTTCATTTTGTGCCGTCAACATTAGAAGAATTGTTTTCTTTTGAATACCCCGCCCGTTTGGCCAGCGATCTGAAGGAGGGTCTCGACCCGAAACGTCACCCATTCCTTCTCTCCATAGATGCTGCCTGTCCCGCTGAGTTACGCTAGCATTTTCGGCTATCTTTTATTCAGATTACGTATTCTGCAGCAAGCAAGAATGTCATTGTTCTATCTGGGTCACATGACAATAAAACACTCTTGACTCTTGCCTCTTGATGTAGAGAGATAAAGAACAATGAATGAAAGAGATGCAAATGCTGTGAATCTATGGCCAATTATGGCTAATGTAATGCAACAAGGTCTTCATTGGTTGCTGATGTTAAATTGGCCATCCATCTTACTTCTCTTCCAGTAAAGTAGCAGGGAGGTTCCACCATAACCCTTGCAATCATGTCCATCTATCACCGAGGGCAATTCTCTAACAAGTCTTTTTGTTTAGTTTCTGCTGCTTGTTCACTTTCCCTATGCCTCTAATTTCTAACTAATTGCAAGTTATCTGATTACACTTTGGTTTTACGGTGTTAATGACTGGTTAATAGTTTCCGTGAGTTTTTTATTTGTTTGATACTTGATCTTCGAAGAACAGGAGACAGCTGATGTGAAAGTTAGTCTGAAGTCAGTCTGAGGAAGGGTGTCGACCCGAAGCATCGCCTATTCCTTCGCTCCATAGATGCTGCCTCGCCCGCTGAGTTTCTCCAGCATATTTGTCTACCTTCAATTTTTCCAGCATCTGCAGTTCCTTCTTAAACATGTGAAAGTTATTCACCTGTATGGGCCATCTCACTGGATGGTCAGCTTGAGGGCTGGACAGAATATACGGAATATTGCTCAAATCTTCATTCAGTTTGCCTTGCCTCACCTCATCTCCCGGTTGCCCAACACTTCAACTCGCCCTCCCATTCCCACACTGACCTTCCTGTCCTGGGCCTCCTCCATGGCCAGAGTGAGGCCCAGCGCAAATTGGAGGAGCAGCACCTCATATTTCGCTTGGGCAGCTTACACCCCAGCGGTATGAACATTGACTTCTCTAACTTCAAGTAAAGGGCCTGTACCACTTGGGCGTCATTTGCGTGTCACGCAGGTGGAGCGCGAAGAGTTTGTGAATCACTGTCTACGCCACTACGCACCATGCGCGCGTAATGCACGCCATGCACGAATCACGACTCGCGTGTCGTGCGTCGCGACGCGTAAATGATGGTGTGTAAATGACGTGCAAATAACGCCCAAATGGGACAGGCCCTTTACTCTTGCTTTCTCTCTCTCTCCATCCCCTCCCCCACCCTAATCATCGTACAAGCCTCAAAGTCGTCTTGTTGAGTTCCACTGCCTGTACAACTCATGACCACCCGGCCCAGAGCCAACGAGGGTCCGTTAGTTTGTTACATATCTTTCATTCATTGGTTCGATATCACTGTCTATATCTCTCGTTTCCCTCTCCCCTGACTCTCAGACTGCAGAAGGGTCTCCACCCGAAACGTCACCCATTCCTTCTCTCCAGAGATGCTGCCTGTCCCGCTGAGTTACTCCAGCAACTTGTGTCTTTCTTTGGTTTAAACCAACACCTGCAGTTCCTCCCTACACACAGAATATTGCTTGGGACACAATCGCCAAATCATTCCATTAGAGTTTCCTGGTGCCTGCTGTCTCAACACCAAAATACTTTTAAGAGTGATCCCTATATTCTAACAGTAATCAATACGTTTTACAGCAAGAACATTCTGACTGGTTGCATCACAGTCTGGCTCAGCAACTAGAAGGACCAGAAACAAAGATAGTGGTGGGCACTGCCTAGTCCATCCCAGTACTGACCTCCCCACCATCGAAGGTCCATCCCAGTACTGACCTCCCCACCATCGAAGGTCCATCCCAGTACTGACCTTCCCACCATCAAAGGTCCATCACCCATACTGACCTCCCCACCATCGAAGGTCCATCCCAGTACTGACCTCCCCACCATCGAAGGGATCTACAGGAGGCGCTGCCTCAAAAAGGCAGCCAGCATCATCAGAGACCCATACCACCCTGGCCATGCTCTCATCTCTCATCTTGAATGGCGGTGCTGGCTCGAAGGGCTGAATGGCCTCCTCCTGCACCTATTACCTATTGTCTATATGAGCAAAAGTGATGGCAAAGGTTTTACTAATGAGATCATTTTTTTTTACATTTTACATTTCATACATGAGATTTTATTTTCAAGCTGTCATGGGTTTGAAGCCATTTTACTGGAAGCCAAAGTTTATGAGCAAAATCTGGGTATTGTTTTTTTCTTCCACATTTAATAAAAGAAAGCTGTGACTGTTTGGAGAGTTGCAACGAGTTGAATCTGGTGTCAATATTCTGCCCTGGGATCTGTGCCGTTTTATTGAATTCTATGCTTCGTGAATCTATAGTTTTGATACTTTTTTTCACTGAGAGCCTTTCGCTGCACCTCGGTAGACATGGTGGTAAACTCAAACTGAAAAGTGAAAACTGAAACTGAAAACTAAAGTTCGACTTAAAACTGGGAATTTTATTTCACCAGGAAGAAACATAGAAACATAGACAATAGGTGCAGGAGTAGGCCATTCAGCCCTTCGAGCCTGCACCGCCATTCAATATGATCATGGCTGATCATCCAACTCAGTATCCCGTACCTGCCTTCTCTCCATACCCCCTGATCCCACAAGGGCCACATCTAACTCCCTCTTAAATATAGCCAATGAACTGTGGCCTCACTACCTTCTTTGGCAGAGAATTCCACAGATTCACCACTCTCTGTGTGAAAAATGTTTTTCTCATCTCGGTCCTAAAAGACTTCCCCCTTATCCTTAAACTGTGTGACCCCCGTGTTCTGGACTTCCCCAACATCGGGAACAATCATCCTGCATCTAGCCTGTCCAACCCCTTAAGAATTTTGTAAGTATCTATAAGAGAAGGAGGGGAGAACACGTTTTAAGAATCTGAACACAACAATTTGGCACAACAATCTATTCATTCAGAATTTTTGAGAAGGAACTGCAGATGCTGGAAAATCGAAGGTAGACAAAAATGCTGGAGAAACTCAGCGGGTGCAGCAGCATCTATGGAATGAGGGAAATAGGTAACGTTTCGGGCCGAAACTTTGCCTATTTCCCCGTGGTTTTCGGCCCGAAACGTTACCTATTTCCCTCACTCCATAGATGCTGCTGCACCCGCTGAGTTTCTCCAGCATTTTTGTCTCTGTTCATTCAGAACCTCGTTTTTAACCAAGTTATCAATGACGATCAAAATAGTTGATGCTGTCACAGAGTCGTAGAGCTATAGAGACATAGAATGATACGTCATGGAAACAGGCCCTTCGGCCCAACTTGCCCATACTGACCAACATGTCCCAGCTGCACTAGTCCCACCTGCCTGCGTTTGGTCCATATCCCTCCAAACCTGTCCTATCCATGTACCTGTCTAACTGTTTCTTAAATGTTGGGATAGTCCCAGCCTCAACTACCTCCTCTGGCAGCTTGTTCCATACACCCACCACCCTCTGTGTGAAAAGGTTACCCCTCAGATTCCTATTAAATCTTTCCCCCTTCACCTTGAACCTATGTCCTCTGGTCCTCGATTCCACTACTCTGGGCAAGAGACAATAGACAATAGACAATAGGTGCAGGAGTAGGCCATTCGGCCCCTCTGTGTGTCTACCCGATCTATTCCTCTCATGATTTTATACGTGCAAATACTTATTTACCAAGGAAAGACACAGAGTGCTGGAGTAACTCAGCAGGTCAGGCAGCATCTGTGGAGAACATGGATAGGTGACGTTTCACAGAGTGCTGGAGTAACTCAGCGGGTCAGGCAGCATCTGTGGAGAACATGGATAGGTGACGTTTCACAGAGTGCTGGAGTAACTCAGCGGGTCAGGCAGCATCTGTGGAGAACATGGATAGGCCATGTAGGTCACGGGGAGAACGTACAAACTCCGTACAGACAGCACCTGTAGTCAGGATGGAATCCATGTGCCTATCTAAAAGCCTCTTCTAAACGCCTCCACCACCATCCCTGGATCCACCATTCTCCGTGTAAGAAAGCATGCCTCATAGATCTCCATCAAATCTGCCCCCTCTGTAGATGTTAGACCCATATCCCATACGGGTGGCAAGCTTTCTCTAGTCCGGTTGCTCCGATTTCCTCCCACACACCAGAGACGTACAGGTTTGTAGGTTAATTGGCTTCTGTAAAGATTGCAAATTGTCTATTCTTGCTATTGAGGGAGTGCAGGATAGGTTTACAAGGTTAATTCCCAGGATGGCGGAACTGTCAAATGCTGAGAGAATGGAGCGGCTGGGCTTGTACACTCTGGAGTTTAGAAGGATGAGAGGTGATCTTATTGAAACATATAAGATTATTAAGGGTTTGGACACGCAAGAGGCAGGAAACATGTTCCCGATGTTGGGGGAGTACAGACCACAGTTTAAGAATAAGGGGTAAGCCATTTAGAACGGAGATGAGGAAACACTTTTTCTCACAGAGAGTTGTGAGTCTGTGGAATTCTCTGCCTCAGAGGGCGGTGGAGGCCGGTTCTTTGGATACTTTCAAGAGAGAGCTGGATAGGACTTAAAGATAGCGGAGTCAGGGGATATGGGGAGAAGGCAGGAACGGGGTACTGATTGGGGATGATCAGCCATGGTCACATTGAATGGCGGTGCTGGCTCGAAGGGCCGAATGGCCTCCTCCTGCACCTATTGTCTATTGTCTATCTATAATGTCAGTAAGACTGCAAGATGCCTTTAAGCATATTTTGCTTTTAAAAAGAAAATGTTACATGAGGTGACTATTCAAAGCATGGAAGTAATTGCCATCCCTACAGCTAGTAATGACAAGGTGTTACAGAATCAATCTATAATTAGCTTTAAATAATGCCTCGAGACATGTTGCCCTGAATTTTTAACAAGAGGTTAGGCTCTTAGGGTAAGTGACAACATTATTGCGTGCGGAGGGTAGTGTTTCTTTAGAATCCACTACCTCAAGGCTCACTTCTCCAGGATACTTAAAGCTAAGGACAGACACAAACAGCTGGAGTAACTCAGCGGGACAGGCAGCATCTCCGGAGGGAAGGATCGGGTGACGTTTCGGGTCGAGACCTTTCGTCAGACATACTGTATTTAAAGCTGGGATCATGTCATAAGGAATAGGAGCAGAATTAGGCCATTCGGTCCATCAAGTCTACTCCGCCATTCAATCATGGCTGATCTATCTCTCCCTCCTAGCCCCATTCTCCTCACCGTAAACCACTGACAACCGCACTAATCAAGATATGTGGATGTTTGGACATCAAACTCCCATTGAAAACTACCGAACAGTGAAAGGCCCGGATAGAGTGGATGTGGAGAGGATGTTTCCACTAGTGAGAGAATCTAGGACCAGAGGTCACAGCCTCAGAATTAAAGGACCTACCATTAGAAAGGAGATGAGGAGGAATTTCTTTAATCAGAAGGTGGTGAATCTGTGGAATTCTTTGCCACAGACGGCTGTGGAGGCCACAAGTCAGTGGATATATTTAAGGCAGAGATAGATAGATTCTTGATTAGTGCGGGTCTCAGGGGTTATGGGGAGAAGGCAGGAGAATGGGGTAAGGAGGGAGAGATAGATCAGCCATGATTGAATGGTGGAGTAGACTTAATGGGCTGAATGGCCTAATTCTGCACCTATCATTTATGAACTTTAGTCTAGTTTAGTTTAGTTTATATACGGCGCAGAAACAGGCCCTTCAGCCTGCCGAGTCTGGACCAACCAGTGATCAACAAACACTATCCTACACACACACACTAGGGACAATTTACATTTACACCAAGCCAATTAACCTGCAAACCTGCACGTCTTTGGAGTGCGGGAGGAAACTGGAGCACCCGGAGAAAACCCACGCAGGTCACGGGGAGAACGTGCAAACTCCGTACAGTCAGCACCCGTAGTCGGGATGGAACCCGGGTCTCCGGCGCTGTGAGGCAGCAACTCTACCCGCAGCGCCACCGTGCCGTCCACTAATGACATTGAGGGGACCAGGGACTTGAGGGTGAGGGAAATTGGACAAGGCTCTAGATCAGCAAGGTTTTAATTGTTGATGGAACTGGTTCAAGATTGGTACACGGCCATTTCTATTTCCACATCTTGTTATTTTGTTCTTCGGCAGCAGTGGTGCAGAGGGTAGAGCTGCTGCCTCACAGCGTCAGAGACCCGGGGTCAATCCTGACCACGGGCGCTGTCTGTGCGGAGTTTGCACGTTCTCCCCGTGACCTGTGTGGGTTTTCTCCGGGTGCTTCGGTTTCCTCCCACACTCCAAAGACGTACAGGTTCGTAGGTTAATTGTCCCTAGTGCGTGTACGATAGTGTTCGTTGATCACTGGTTGGTCCGGACTCGGCGTGCTGAAGGGCCTGTTTCTGCGCCGTATATAAACTAAACTAAACTAGACTAAACTAAACTAAACTAAAAAGTTCATAAGTGATAGGAGCAGAATTGGGCCATTCAGCCCATCAAGTCTACTCCGCCATTGTCCCTAGTGTGTGCAGGATAGTGTTAGCGTGCGGGGGATCGCTGGTCGGCACGGACTCGGTGGGCCGAAGGGCCTGTTTCCGCGCTGTATATCTAAACTGAACATTTGTAATAATGGCGTTGAATAAAAGTCACAGGCGTGGAGAGACAGTAGATGCTGGGAATGGAGAAAATCATAATAATATTTTATTAGCCAAGTATGTTTTAGGCGAGGAATTTGATTTTCTATACAGTCGTACTGAACAAGGTTTTGGGAGGGTTGAGGGTGACGGAACCGGGCTGACACAGAGCATTGCGTAGACCCGGCCTCCGTGAATGTCCGGGCAAGGTGCTTCACCATTGTCCATTGTCTGGCCACTGGTGTGGATGCTGCCAGCACTGGCTCGAAGCTGAGAACTGTGATAACATCCGCCACATTGTGGATCCGCGGCCAGTCAGAGCCCAATAACATCAGCCAGGTGCTGTGCGTCGTCCCAATCCCCTGACCGGACCTCTCACATCAAAGAGCTAGCACCGTTCCAATGGGCCGAACGGCTGCCTTCTGCACCAAAGACAGACACAAACAGCTGGAGTAACTCAGCGAGACTGGCAGCAACTCTGGGTGACTTTTCCTTATCCACATACCTCCCTCTCTCTCCCCTGACTCTCAGTCTGAAGAAGGGTCTCGACCCGAAACGTCACCCATTCCTTCTCTCCAGAGATGCTGCCTGGCCCGCTGAGTTACTCCAGCATTTTGTGTCTATCTTCGGTTCAAACCGGCATCTGCAGTTCCTTCCTGCACAAACTGATGGAGGTGTCTGATCAGGCAAGGAACAACTAGGAATAGGAATTGGTGTCATGGAGTCATACACCACAGGAACAGGCCCTTCGGCCCAACTCGTCCATGCTGGCCAAGATGCCCCATCCAAGCTAATCCTATTTTCCTATGTTTGGCCCGTATCCTTCTAAATTAGACTGAAGAATTTATCCAATTAGTCTTCAAACCTTCTACAGATGTACTATAAGAGCAAAAATGTTGGGTTGCAACACAGCTTGGTTTGAGAACAGCTCTACTCAGAACAGCAAGAAATGGCACAGTTATAGATGTAGCCCAGTCCATCACACAGACTACACTCCCCACCATTGTAGATGTAGCCCAGTCCATCACATAGACCACACTCCCCACCATTGTAGATGTAGCCCAGTCCATCACACAGACCACACTCCCCACCATTGTAGATGTAGCCCAGTCCATCACACAGACCACACTCCCCACCATAGTAGATGTAGCCCAGTCCATCACACAGACCACACTCCCCACCATCGACTCCATCTACACTTCACGCTGCCTCGGTAAAGCAGCCGACACCATCACAGACTTGTCCCTGTCGCACCCCGGTCATTCCTTCTTCTCCCCGCTCCCGTCCGGCAGAAGGTACAGAAGCTTGAAAGCGCGCACCACCAGACTCAGGAACAGCTTCTTCCCCTCTGTTATCAGGCTTCTGAACGGCCCTTCCATAAGCTAGGGTGCTGTCCGATTCACCTCTACCCCATTGTGGACATTGGACTTTGTCTGTGGAACTGATGCGCTACAATGCTGAGAACTATATTCTGCACTCTGTATCTTCCCCTTTGCTCCATCTATTGGACTGGAGTTTGACTTGATCGTATTTATGTGTAGTGTTATCTGATCTGTTTGGACAGCACGCTGAACAAAGCTGTTCACTGTACCTCGCTACAGGTGACAATAATAAGCCTAAAGCTAAGTCTAATGAGGGGAATTAGTTTAACTGATGGAGGTGTGTAGAGGCTCAGAGGCAAATGGGGAAAGCAATTGGAATCATAGGCTCATAGGATGTATGGCCCTTCGGCCCGACTCGTCCATGCCAGCCAAGTCCTCCATCTACACTAGTCCCAATTGCCTGTATCCCCTGAAACGTTCCTATCCATCAACCTGTCCAAATGTCTTTTAGTGATGTGTTAACCCCTCACCCCTCAGTTTTATTTTATGTTCATAAGAGGTAGGAGCAGAACTAGGCCATTCGGCCCATCACGTTTACTTCCCATTCAATCATAGCTGATCTTTCTTTCCCCCTCGACCCCATTCTCCTGCCTTCGCCCCATAACCCCTGACACCCATACTAATCATGAAACTACCTACCTCCACCTTAAAAATATCCATTGCCTTGGCCTCCACAATTTCTGCAGGTGGGTCTTTGCACGAAACAGGGCCCTTCGGCCCAACTCATCCATGCTGGCCAAGATGCCCCATCCAAGCTAGTCCTATTTTCCCATGTTTGGCCCATATCCTTCTAAATTAGACTGAGGAAATTATCCAATAACTCTTACAGAAGCACCATAAAAAGCAAACTGTCACGTTGCATCAAGGCTTGGTTTGAGAACAAGAAATTGCACAGTTGTAGATGTAGCCCAGTCCATCACACAGACAAGATGCCCCATCCAACCTAATCCTATGTTCCCATGTTTTGCATGGGACGATCAGCTCCATGGAGGTACCACTCAGCTCCATGGAGGTACCACACTGAGCTCCATGGAGGTACCACACAGCTCCATGGAGGTACCACCCAGCTCCATGGAGGTACCACTCATCTCAATGGAGGTACCACACAGCTCCATGGAGGTACCACAGCTCCATGGAGGTACCACACAGCTCCATGGACGTACCACCCAGCTCCATGGTGGTACCACACATCTCAATGGAGGTACCACTCATCTCAATGGAGGTACCACTCAGCTCCATGGAGGTACCACTCATCTCAATGGAGGTACCACACAGCTCCATGGAGGTACCACACAACTCCATGGTGGTACCACCCAGCTCCATGGAGGTACCACACAGCTCCATGGTGGTACCACTCAGCTCCATGGAGGTACCACTCAACAACATAGAAACATAGAAACATAGGAAAATAGATGCAGGAGTCGGCCAATTTGCCCCTTCGAGCCAGCACCGCCATTCAACATGATCATGGCAGATCATCCAAAATCAGTACCCTGTTCCATCTTTAGAAACATAGAAACATAGAAAATAGGTGCAGGAGGAGACCATTCGGCCCTTCGAGCCAGCACCGCCATTCATTGTGATCATGGCTGATCGTCCCCAATCAATAACCCGTACCTGCCTTCTCCCCATATCCCTTGACTCCACTAGCCCTTAGAGCTCTATCTAACTCTCTCTTAAATCCATCCAGTGACTTGGCCTCCACTGCCCTCTGTGGCAGGGTATTCCACAAATTCACAACTCTCTGGGTGAAAACGTTTTTTCTCACCTCAGTCTTAAATGACCTCCCCTTTATTCTAAGACTGTGTGTGGCCCCTGGTTCTGGACTCGCCCAACATTATTCCTGCATTTAGCTTGTCCAGTCCTTTTTATAATTTTATATGTTTCTATAAGACCCCCCTCATCCTTCTAAACTCCTGTGAATACAAGCCGAGTCTTTTCAGTCTTTCTCCCCGTATTCCCTGATTCCGTCAGCCCCTCTCCCCGCCCCGGCCGAGCTCCGCGCACTTGCATCTCAAGGTGGACGACGTTACGTTTCACTTACTGTCAGGTGTTGGAACAACCAGGCCCGCATGATGTTTGTTGCTACTTTTGGGAAGATGCCTCGTTTTTTCTGCCGTTTTTTTTCCTTGTCCGGGTCATCGTCATCTCCCGTGCTCGGTGATGCTAAACTGTTGTCCAATCCGTCCCCTGTCAGTACAGCAAAAGGTGCAGGTTTAAGGCAATTGTCTGGATCATTTAGGCTTTTTCCATTGCGTTTATGTCTCAACAACAACAAAAAACGGTCCGCGTTTGCCACTGTTTCGTTTTAGTTTAGTTCACAGACGCAGCGCGGAGACAGGCCCTTCGGCCCACCGTGTCCGCGCCGACCAGCGATCCCCGCACGCTAACACTATCCTACACACACACTAGGGACAGCTTTTACATTCACACCACGCCAATTTACCTACATGCCCGCACGTCTTTGGAGTGTGGGAGGAAACCGAAGATCTCAGGGGGAAAAACTGCAGATGCTCGGAGGAACTGCAGATGCTGGAAAATCGAAGGTAGGCAAAAGTGCTGGAGAAACTCAGCGGGTGAGGCAGCATCTATGGAAATAGGCAACGTTTCGGGCCGAAACCCAAGGGGAAATAGGCAACGTTTCGGGCCGAAACCCAAGGGGTTTCGGCCCGAAACGTTACCTATTTCCTTTGCTCCATAGATGCTGCTGCACCCGCTGAGTTTCTCCAGCACTTTTGTCTACCTGCTTATTTTCAGTGACTGATGAACAAGGACCCCCAGATCCCTTTTCCCAACTTGACGAAACGTTGCCTATTTCCTCCAGGCTTTCGGCCCGAAACGTTGGCTATTTCCTTCGCTCCATAGATGCTGCCGCACCCGCTGAGTTTCTCCAGCACTTTTGCCTACCTTGGGATCTTTTTTTAGATCAGATTAGTTTAGTTTAGTTTAGATACAGCTCGGAAACAGGCCCTTCGGCCCACCGGGTCCGCGCCGACCAGCGATCACCGCACGCTAACACTACCCTACACGCACACCCACACTAGGAACATTTTACACTTACACCAAGCCAATTAACCTACAAACCTGCACGTCTTTGGAGTGTGGGAGGAAACTGGAGCGCCCGGGGAACTCCGTACAGACAGCACCCGTGGTCGGGATGGAACCCGGGTCTCCGGCGCTGCAAGCACTGTAAGGCAGCAACTCTACCGCTGCGCCACCGTGACCGCATTGCTTCAGGAGCAGTTAAGTGGAACCTTGCCTCACATAAGGTCTTCAGTGGCAAAACACAATAAAATAAAGAGAGACTTGAAAGGAACTGCAGATGCTGGAATCCTGATCACAACCACAAAGTGCTGGAGGAACTCAATGGGTCAGACAGCGTCGGTGCGGGGGGAATGGACAGACTGTGTGCATTCTCCAATATTAAGTCAGCTCTATCTCTAATATCCCTCTAAACCCGTCCTATCCATGTACACTCGAGGGGCCGAATGGCCCACTCCTGCACCTATTGTCTATTGTCTATTTTGCCCAAGATTGGCCAATATCCCGCTAAACCTATCCTATCCATGCACCTGTCCAAATGTCTGTGGAATTCTCTGCCTCAGGGGGCGGTGGAGGCCTGTTCTCTGGATGTTTTCAAGAGAGAGCTAGATAGGGCTCTTAAAGATAGATGAGTCAGGGGATATGGGGAGAAGGCAGGAACGGGGTACTGATCAGGCATGATCATATTGAATGGCGGTGCTGGCTCGAAGGGCCGAATGGCCTATTCCTGCACCTATTGCCTATTGTCTATTGTTGTTATAGTCCCTGCCTCAACTACCTCCTCCGGCAGCTCGTTCCATACACCCACCGCCCTCTAAATGGAAAACCTGGTTCCTATTAAATCTTTAACACCTCTCACCTTAAACCTGTGTCCTCTGGTTCTTGATTCCCCTACTCCGGGTAGTCTTGGCTTTACCTTGCACTAAACGTTATTCCCTAATCATGTATCTGTACACGGTGGACGGCTCGATTGTAATCGCGTATAGTCTTTCCGCTGACTGGTTAGCACGCAACAAAAGCTTTTCACTGTACCTCGCTAGAATTTAGAAGATTGAGGGGGGATCTTATAGAAACGTACAAAATTCTTAAGGGGTTGCACAGGCTAGATGCAGGAAGATTGTTCCCGATGTTGGGGAAGTCCAGAACAAGGGGTCACAGTTTAAGGATAAGGGGGAAATCTTTTAGGACCGAGATGAGAAAAACATTTTTCACACAGAGAGTGGTGAATCTGTGGAATTCTCTGCCATAGAAGGTAGTTGAGGCCACAGTTCATTGGCTATATTTAAGAGGGAGTTAGATGTGGCCCTTGTGGCTAAAGGGATCAGGGGGTATGGAGAGAAGGCAGGTACAGGATACTGAGTTGGATGATCAGCCATGATCATATTGAATGGCGGTGCAGGCACGAAGGGCCGAATGGCCTACTCCTGCACCTATTGTCTATGTTTCTATGTTTACCTCGGTACACGTGACAATAAACTGAACTGGAACTGAGATGCGGCTTGGTCAGTTCCCCAGGCTTGCGCTCTGTGGATACAGACTCACAGCGTGAGATGAGACATCGGTGGAGCGGGCAATATCTGATATCAGACCAGATGGCCCGGGAAGCGGAAATTCAGCCCAGGGTCGGCAGGGGGTGCAGTTTGGAGGCAAAGGTTAAGTCCCTGTGTGTTGGAGTGGGAAGCTACAATGCAAATGACCTACATTGCTCCTGACCTGAAATTAGTGGAGGCTGGCAGAGCGAACAATGTTCCATTTCTCCAGCAGTGCCCCTTCCCCTTTCCCATACAGCCGAGAAAATACGTGGGGGGCTGGGGCGGGGGTGAGGGTGGGGGTGGGGGGGGGGGGAGAAAAAAAAAACTATCCCGATTCCCTTCAATATCATTAACTGAGGCTGTGGGTTTTTTTTTTGTTGGTTACAAAACAGAAATAAAAATAAATTAAACTCAGACCCAGGTCGATCAATAAGACATCGAAGGTGAGCGACACACTGACATGCTATCATTGCGTTCAAAGTAATGGCTGTTTATTTACGGTGAGGTGGATCCATTTATTCCATTGCATTATAATTTATTAAAAGCCAGACAGACTTGCAAACACAGACTGACATTTTGCATAAATCTGAGTGTTATTATTATCCTCAAACTGAAATATGTCATGGACAGGCAGAAGATGAGACATTAAATGCTGGAGTAACTCAGCGGGTCAGGCAGCATCTGTGGAGAACGTGGATAGGTGACGTTTCACAGAGTGCTGGAGTAACTCAGTGGGTCTGGCAGCATCTGTGGAGAACATGGACAGGTGACGTTTCACAGAGTGCTGGAGTAACTCAGTGGGTCAGGCAGCATCTGTGGAGAACATGGATAGGTGACGTTTCACAGAATGCTGGAGTAACTCAGCGGGTGCAGCAGCATCTGTGGAGCTAAGGAAATAGGCAACGTTTCGGGCCGAAACCCTTCCGGGTTTCAGCCCGAAACGTTGCCTATTTCCAGAAGAGTTTCGGCCTGAAACGTTGCCTATTTCCTTAGCTCCACAGATGCTGCTGCACCATAACTCAGCGGGTCAGGCAGCATCTGTGGAGAACATGGATAGGTGACGTTTCACAGAGTGCTGGAGTAACTCAGCGGGTCAGGCAGCATCTGTGGAGAACATGGATAGGTGACGTTTCACAGAGTGCTGGAGTAACTCAGCGGGACAGGCAACATCTCTGGAGAGAAGGAATGGGTGACGTTTCGGGTCGAGACCCTTCGGTCTAAGCCAGCATCTGCAGTTCCTCCCTCCACATTTTCTACACGGATACACAATATTGATTGAAATTCAGAACAGCGATGAGCCTAACGTCTTGCCGCCTCCATCTTGATCTCTCTGCACCAACACTCCTCTTTACATATAACTTTAGAAAAACCTTCAGATTCATTTACCACTAATGCCCCACTGCCTCACTAGAGAGGAATTCATTGATAATTTATGGAGATATCTGGCAGGATGCAGCGATGACTTTTTCCTGCTTTGTGCATCAATAGAATAATCAAGCCTCTAAAACAGCCTTTGCTTCATATTACCTCAGGCAAAAGAATTTCTGAAAGCATGCCTTCAGGGTACGTGAATTATACACGCCATTAGGGGAAATAAAGGCTTTCTGCATTCCTTATAAAACACTCACCAGTACCTTTCCTGTTTTTCTCAAGCGCCCACACTAGAAACAGAATTTTATTTTAAGTAAAGACCTATGTAGATACAATGGTGAAAGCTTTAATGCAAGGACTGGTCCCCTCAGTCATTCAGCAGAACGCAGCCTACCCTTAATTGACCGGGTTCTGTTCCATCATTCCGTTTCCGCACCACTAATAAAGTATATTTTGAAATTATTTAAAAAAAAAAAAAAAATCATTCACACCCCCTCCACCCCCCCCAAAAAAAACCCAGAAAAGGAACATGGCTTCCTTGTGGAAAGCCCGGAACGTCGCCTATTTCCTTCGCTCCATAGATGCTGCGGCACCCGCTGAGTTTCGCCAGCTTTTTTGTCTACCTTCCACTTTCATGCAGTTTGTTTGTCCAAATGTGTTTTTTTTTTCTTCAGTCAAATTGA
This sequence comes from Amblyraja radiata, assembly GCF_010909765.2. Lineage (NCBI taxonomy): Eukaryota > Metazoa > Chordata > Chondrichthyes > Rajiformes > Rajidae > Amblyraja > Amblyraja radiata. The sequence goes on along the minus strand of NC_045963.1, from coordinate 80,688,067 downwards.
TCCACTTGTGGGAGATGGGTCTCGAACCGAAACGTCACCCATTGCTGGAGGCAGGAAACATGTCCCCGATGTTGGGGGGAAGTCCAGAACCGGGGGCCACACACAGTTTAAGAATAAGGGGTAAGCCATTTAGAACGGAGACGAGGAAATGCTTTTTCCACACAGAGAGTTGTGAGTCTATGGAATTCTCTGCCTCAGAGGGCGGTGGAGGCCGGTTCTCTGGAATACTTTCAAGAGAGAGCTAGATAGGGCTGTTAAAGATAGCGGAGTCAGGGGATATGGGGAGAAGGCAGGAACGGGGTACTGATTGGGGATGATCAGCCATGATCACATTGAATGGCGGTGCTGGCTCGAAGGGCCGAATGGCCTCCTCCTGCACCTATTGTCTATTGTCTATTGCCTTTGGAGTGTGGGAGGAAACAGAAGATCGCGGAGAAAACCCACGCAGGTCACGGGGAGAACGTACAAACTCCGTACAGGTGGAGGCCGGTTCTCTGGAGAGAATTATTTTAAGAGAGAGCTGGATAGGGCTCTTAAAGATAGCGAGAGAGAGAGTCAGGGGGTATGGGGAGAAGGCAGGAACGGGGTACTGATTGGGGATGATCAGCCATGATCACATTGAATCTGGCTCGAAGGGCCGAATGGCCTACTCCTGCACCTATTGTCTATTGTCTCTCCAGAGATGCTGCCCGTCCCACTGAGTTACTCCAGCATTTTGCGTCTATTTTCGGGGAAAATTAGCTTGCTGGATTGTGAATCCAAGACAAGGTTCCCATTAGTAGTACAGGCCTCCAAATCCATCGCAGAGTCCGAGTGTAACATCCCCAGAAACCTCCCCTCATTTTGTTAAGGATATCCAGGAATGTCGGTCTATCTTCAGGAACCCATTCCCCTTCCAGGGTACCAGAGGAAATGATTGCCTATCGCACCCATATTTCTCCCCCCATCTCTACCTTTCCCCTTCAAGCACGTTTTATTTAACTGAGTCTTTGTTCATTTTCCTGCCACTGATCTTTGCGCATTGAAACCTCGCAGAAAATTCAAAAGCATCAGTTTCATTGGCATTTCCATTCCCCTGTAATCTGATCCCATCAATCACCTCTGTGAAGTCTGTACCTAATCTCTCTCTCTCCCCCTCTCCCTCTCCCCGCGCTCTCCTCCTCTCTCTCCCTCTGTCTCCCCTCCCTCTCTCTCCCCCTCTCTCCCCTCCCTCTCTCCCCCTCTGTCTCCCCCTCTGTCTCCCCCTCTGTCTCCCCCTCTGTCTCCCCCTCTGTCTCCCCCTCTGTCTCCCCCTCTGTCTCCCTCTCTGTCTCCCCCCTATCTATCTCTCCCCCCCTCTCTCCCCCCCTCTGTCTCTCCCCCTCTGTCTCCCCCCTCTGTCTCCCCCCTATCTATCTCTCCCCCCCTCTCTCCCCCCCTCTGTCTCCCCCCTATCTATCTCTCCCCCCCTCTCTCCCCCCCTCTGTCTCTCCCCCTCTGTCTCCCCCCACCCCCCCCTGTCTCTCCCCCTCCAGTTCCCCACTCCACCGAGCCCCATCAAACAGGGCCCCATGGTGTGATTGCTGCCTGGGCCACATTTGCAGAGTAATGTCAGCAGTAACCTCGTTGCTCGACGTGACTTCCCCTGGCTTGAAATGAAGGGCAGATTATGAAGGGAAAAACTGAAAAGGTGGAAATAATCATAAAAATGATGTGAGCCCATAAACAAGCTTGCAGCCTCATTACTGGAGCAGCGAGCGAGCGGGCGGGCGGGCTGGGGCGAGGGGGGCGAGCGAGGGAGGGGGGCTGTGCTGATGCTGTTGATGCCACAAGGACATGCCACAGGGCAACTTTTGCCAACCGCTAACACTTTGTGACAGCTTCGTAGCAACTAGTGTGAGTGTGCTTTTGCCGGCTCTCGCAACTGACAGGAGATGGGAATGTCATCCTGTCGGCCCATGTGCCACCAAATCTGTGGCAATTATACAGCAGGGCCAGTGTGGAGCCTGTGCTGGAGGCAGTGTTACATTGCCCCTGGCTGTACAGGGAGGGGAGGGGGAGAGAGGAGAGGGGAGAGGGGAGAGGGGAGGGGAGAGGGGAGAGGGGGAGATGGGAGAGAGAGCGAGGTGGAGAGGGGAGAGGGGGAGGGAGAAGGGAGAGAGGGAGGAAGGGAGGAGGTGGAGATGGGAGGTGGGGGGGGGGGGGGGTAGAGGGGGAGAGAGTACAGATTCTGCACTCGTTCAACATACAGTCTATGTGCGTTCTCACCCATCATGTGAGCGGCCCCACAGTGTTTAGCCCTGGTTGCTTTGATCCATTCCAATTGGCCTTCCACTTTCCCCGCGCACGACCTCTCTAGGCATGGCATGACATTATCAGATGAATTTAGAGTAATCTCTTTTGATACGGTTGTAGGAAATGCCACTCTAATAGCCGATACCTGACTCCACGCACCCACTCCACGCGCCTCGAAATACGATTCTAAAAATCAGTGAGGCCGATGTGTATTTTTGCTTCACATAGAAACATAGAAAATAGGTGCAGGAGTAGGCCATTTGGCCCTTCAAGCCTGCACCGCCATTCAATATGATCGTGGCTGATCATCCACAATCAGTACCCCGTTCCTGCCTTCTCCCCATATCCCCTGACTCCGCTATTTTTAAGAGCTCTATCTAGCTCTCTCTTGAAAGTATCCAGAGAACCGGCCTCCACCGCCCTCTGAGGCAGAGAATTCCACAGACTCACCACTCTCTGTGAGAAAAAGTGTTTCCGCTTCTCTATTCTAAATGGTTTACCCCTTATTCTTAAACTGTGGCCCCTGGTTCTGGACTCCCCCAACATCGGGATGAACACCGCCATTCAATGCGATCATGGCTGATCATCCCCAATCAGTACCCCGTTCCTGCCTTCTCCCCATATCCCTTGATTCCGTTAGCCCTAAGAGCTAAATCTAACTCTCTCTTGAAAACATCCAGTGAATCGGCCTCCGCTGCCTTCTGTGGCAGGGAATTCCACAGATTCACAACTTTCTGGATGAAAATATTTTCTCCTCATCCCAGTCCTAAATGGCCGACCCCTTATTCTTAAACTGTGCGTGACCCCTGGTTCTGGACTCCCCCCAACATATGGGGAACATTTTTCCTGCCTCTAGCCTGTCCAACCCATTAAGAATTTTAGGTAGACAAAAGTGCTGGAGAAACTCAGCGGGTGCAGCAGCATCTATTGAGCGAAGGAAATAGGCAACGTTTCGGGTCGAAGCTCGGAAGGAAATAGGCAACGTTTCGGGCCGAAACTCGGAAGGAAATAGGCAACGTTTCGGGCCGAAACTCGGAAGGAAATAGGCAAAGTTTCGGGCCGAAACTCGGAAGGAAATAGGCAACGTTTCGGGCCGAAACTCGGAAGGAAATAGGCAACGTTTCGGGCCGAAACCCTTCCGGGTTTCGGCCTGAAACGTTGCCTATTTCCTTCGCTCCATAGATGCTGCCTCACCCGCTGAGTTTCTCCAGCATTTTTGTCTACCTTCGATTTTCCAGCATCTGCAGTTCCTTCTTAAACATCAAGAATTTTATGTTTCCGCAAGATCCCCCTCACATCCTTCTGAATTCCAGGGAATACAAGCCCAGTCGACCCAGCCCTAAGTGGCCTACCCCTTATTCTTAAACTGTGAGACTGCAGATGAATTGTAAGTCAAAACTGTCAAACCTTTCATCGCTGCTCTTTGTCCTTTGAACATTTTATTTTGTTTTTTAAGATTTGTTCTTGACCAAATTATTGTCGGCTAAGGCCCCAGACAGCGAGGAAAAGAATTCCTCCACAAATTCGTCCGTGGGCAGTTTCTTGTAAGGCCTGTGGGTTTCCCCAATGGACAGATTGAGGTGACCTGTGGCAGCTCCGAGCCTGCCTCGGTGCTCAGATTTCAAACACAGTCCCCGCACAAATGCGGAGCACTGGTCCATTTAAGCATTGCCCCAGCGTTTGTCCTGCTCTCCACTTCCTTTCAAAGGACGATAAAGCAGCATTTATCACATTCAGACCATTCAATGGGTCAGAATGGTTATGTCTGCAGGGGTCCCCGCTCCACAGGTCAAGGCACTGTGCCCTCCCCCCCTCTCTCTCTCTCTGCTACATCCAGACATGCCACAAACACAGCCCAGCCGCTTGCTCATTCCCCACTGCTAGA